>NW_025398393.1:0-9031 GCF_016433145.1 Gracilinanus agilis | reverse complement strand
CTCTCCTTCCCTCCCTCTCTCTCTCTCTCTCTCTCTCTCTCTCTCTCTCCTTAGCCAAGTGCTCAGCCAGGGCAAGCTTTCTGGGCTCAGCTCACCAGGGAGCTTCCTGTTGTCCCACTGGTCCGGATGCTTTCAATGGCATGATGGCCCTGCCATCCTGGACCTGCATGCCCAAGAACTGGGAGAGGAGCAGATGTTCCATCTTTCCTGATGCTTCATCAATAACATCACCAGCTGGGCTCTGGCTCTCAAATCATTCTGGTTTGTGGCAGTGGATGGGGCCCAGAGAGCACAGTATGCTGTTCAGGTGCCAGGATGAGACAGGGGGCACGGGCAGCAAAGATCCATTTGGTTTGGGGAGTTGTTAATGGAACCAATTTGACTGAGAGCACTGTAGCGAGAACCCATCTCCAAGAGCCAGCTCATTAAGGAGGCCTGAGGAGAATGGAGGCCTTGATTGGAAGGTACCCAAGAAACCCTCTTCTCAGGGATGGGCCAGAGGAAGGGCAACAAAGCCTGAAATTTCCTGCCAGGGCAGAATTTGAGGCAAGTGGCATAGAGGATGCCAGGCCTTCCCAGTTTTGCAGAGGTGAAAGGGCCTCAGTGGCCATCTGTACCAACTCACACCCAAAAACTGATCCTTCCAATCCAAGGGATCCTACATGTCCTTCCCTGATAAATTCTTCCCCAAAAGCTACCTTTACCCAAAACATCCCACCTTTTCATTGCTTGACTGATGACCATAACTCTTTGCTTCTTGGCCCGGCATTCAGAGTCTCCATCACTTAGCTCCCCCTTATTGATTTGCACTCTTCTCCCATTAAGGCAGCCTCTTCACCATCCCCATTTTAATTGTGCTCACCCCTGCTCTTGCTTTTGCCTCATCTGATCCATCAGTGAGTGCAGCATGTGTCAGATGGGGTGATCGATTCTGGGGATGCAAAGACAAAAGTAGTCCCTGCCCTCAGGAAGCTCCCATCCCGCAGGACACGCTATGAGTTCTTCCAACATTTTAGAAGATCCAGTATGAGGGGAGGGGACCTCCACTTGTCTGAAGATGCCTCCAAAGGGACACGCTGGGCTGGAAGACCTCAAAGGTCTTGGCCCACTTGGTGATTCTGTAAGGCGTTGATCTCTTCATCTGTATTTTTGGGACAGAACCAGCCTGGCTATTTCTGTGGTCGCCCGAGATCACCCTAGGGTCTCTGGATAGATTGCTCTCCTAGAGGGTGTGCAAGGCTAATACATTCTAATCTCCTCTGGGACAAGAAACAAGTCGTTATTCGCCTCTGTTCACGATGCTAAGCACAGTAGGCACTTGATGCCAGCTGGCAATAGCAATTCCAATGTATATGTAATTGCATGAAATCTACAACATTGACCTTGGGCAAGTCTCTTCTAGAGTCCGGCTTCCTCAAGTCCCTGATATAACACATTGAGTGTGTAACCTTGGGCATTTGAAACCTTCTGAGCCTCAGTTTCCTCATTTGTAAAATAGGGGTAATGATTTTTATGGTGTCTACCTCATAGGATGATTGTGACAAAAGTGATCTGTAGATCCTTAAAACACTATGGAAAATGTGAGAGGTTATTATTACCATTATCATTATTACAAAATGGGACAGTTTAGGGGGCAGCTGGGTGGCTCAGTGGATTGAGAACCAGGCTAAGAGATGGGAGGTCCTGGGTTCCAATCTGGCCTCAGACACTTCTTAGTTGGGTGACCCTGGGCAAGTCACTTGACCCCCATTGCCTAGGCCTTACCACTCTCCTGCCTTGGAGCTGATATACAGAGTCGACTCTAAAATGGAAAGTGAGGGTTTTTTTTTAAACGGGGGTGTTTGGAGGGATATTCTGTGAGGTCCCTCTAGGTCCTCTGTGCCGTTTCCTTGCCAGCCCCCAAATGACTTTGGTACTTACCATGAAGACCTCTGTAGCCACTTCTCTGTGTGTTTCCGTTCAGGGGAATAGAAGCTTCTTGAGGGCAGGGATCATTTTGTTCTTGTCTTGGTCTCTCCGGGGCCCACGGTAGGGGGTTTACACAGGGTGGTTGGACTGCTTATTGAGTGGCCAACTCTCTGCTGCCAGGAGCTGCATAGCAACCTCCCTCAGGGCCTACACTACCTGCCCTTGTTCCCATTGTCCTCCAGCCCTTAGCTTTGCCCAGGTTAGAGATGGGCGCTGGCCTTGGGATCTCCGGGACACAGGGAGCTCCCGCGTCAGAGGAGGCCCTCTCAAGTCCACATAGGTACATTCTTGGCAACGGGCCGTCTCCCAGAGTAGCTTCGAGCACCAAGAGGTTAATGATCTGGCTGGGGTCACATGGCCAGTGTCCTTTCATGGCTTCCTAGCAGGCCAGGCCCGATAGCAGCCCAGGCTTGTGAGGGCTCTGCAATGAAACCACTTCTAATATCTCGGCTCCTGAACTCTGTTGAAACTCATTTGCATGCAGCACTTCATCCTCCCTAGGATACATTTTCCTTAGCAATAGCGTTAGCTTAGACATTGCATCAGACACAAGCTGCCTCCCTCGGACACTGTTTTCAAAAACAGCCCCTGTGACTCCTCCCTTAGAATGCTTTAAAGCGACATTTTAAAGCCACAAGCTGAACGCATGCCCCACACTGAGCTGTTGGCCAATGGGCAGAGAGAGGGAGTGTGTGTGTGCATGTGTGTGTGTGTGCATGTGTGTGCGTGTGTACTTGTGCATGTGTGTGTGTGTATGTGTGTGAGTGAGGGGGAGGAAGGGCCACTCCACTCCCTTACTTCAAGTGACCGAATAGACAAGGATTCTTGCCCTCTCAAAGGCATCAGAGCATCGCCCTTCTCTTTGGTGCTCCCCCAACGAGGCAGAGAGGACCCGGGTGTATCTGAGGGAGCCTGGTATCTCTTCCCTAACTGCTCAGAGAGAGGAAGCAGGGTATAGGGCTAGCTTCCAAGCTGAAAGCCTTGGTCTTGAATTCCATCCCTGCCTCTTGAGTAGGTGACCTTGTACCAGTCACTTAACCTCTGCTCGTTTTCGCTCCCTCAATCGTAAAGGGGGGGATGATAACAGTGCCCACCTCTCAGGGTGGTCGCCTTTTTTGGTGAGGTCAATCTGGGGGTTAATTTATTAAGCTTTGACTTTAAAATGCTGCTTTAAAATGAGATCATATTTGTAAAGCCCTCAGCACTGTGCCTGACACATAGTAGGTGCTCAGTAAATGCCTCTTTTTCCTTCTTTCTAATGTTCCTTCCAATTCTAAATTTCGGGTGCTCTAAGAGATAATACCCAAATCTCGCCCAATTTGTTCATTTAATAAAGGAGGACACTTCCCCGTGGCAGGGCAACGATTTGCTCAAGGTAGCAGGGGGGCAAAGGTCGGCCGCCTTCCAATCTTACCGGTGCCCTAGCTCAGTCCCGGGCTGAAATCAACCCTTGTGTGCCGTAGAGGTGTTTTTATGGACTGGGCCCAGAAATCTTTCTCTCCTTTTTCTACCGGGGGCCAGGACAGATTGGATCTGGCTGTAATGAGGACAGGCCTTGAATCGAATCTGCCCAAATTCTGTGTCCACCAGTATGGGCTCTGAGGCACCTCTCTAGTTGCCCTGCTCCTGTCTCTTCAGCAAGGTTGAGTCTCTGATGAAGGTGCCATCTCACGTGGGGTGAAACGGGACCTCTGAAACCTACCTAATCTCACCCGTGTCAGAACATAACTCTTCTACCCCGTGGTCCCAAGTGTTCATCGAGATTTTTCTTGATTACTTACAGGGAAGGAGGCAAGGTACTACGTCCCGTCCTGAGGCAGCCCAAGATGAAGCACTGGGGAGAGTGCTGGGCCCGGCCTCAGGAAGACCCGAGTTCAAATAGAGCTTCAGATGTGTGACTAGTGGTGTGACCCTGGGCCAGTCACTTGACCTCTGCTTGCTTCTGTTTCCTCATTTGTGAAATGGGAATGATGGTAGCACCTGCCTCCCAGAGTTGTGAAAATCAAAGTACTTTGCCAGCCTTCAAGTGCTATAGAGATGCTAGTTATTATTATGAATGACATGCCATGTTTCTTTCCCACAAGGGAAGCATTCTGACTGCTACCGACGGGGACTGCCTTCCATTTTCTCTCCGGGCTGGGCCTCTGAATCCTGTCTATCATTGAATAATAATGATCATAATATTAATAATAGCATTTCTATAGCACTTTAAGCTTTGCAAAGCACGTATTATCTCATTTAATCCTCACAACCAACTGGGAAGCAGGTGCTATTATTATTAGTTGCAACTTACTGTTGAGAGAATTGAGGCAGACAGGTTAAAGGACTTGGCCAAGGACCTACAGCTAGTAGTCTCTGAGGCTGGATTTGAACTCAGGTCTTCCTGCCACTGGACTCTTTGATCCACTGCAGCCCTTAACTTCGCCCTAAGTCTCCACAACATTCATCTGTGTCCCCAAGACCCAGGTGAAGTTGCACCTCCTCTAGGAAGGCTTTCCCAAGTACTCCAGCCAATAAGAGCTCTCTTCTGAAAGGACATGGAGAGCAATCAGGCATGTGCTAAGGACCCATGATCCCAGAAAGCACATGCATGCCCAGAAGGGAGCTAGAATAGGGTCCTGCTTTCTCGGGAGCATAGGTGGTACGTTACCAAGCCTGTTGTCACCCAGTGGCTAATACTCCAAGCCCCAGCAGCCATAGGCAGTGGGAGATAGTGCTGGGTGCTGGTTCCTGGCCTCACCGCTCAGAGATGAAGAGACAGGCGCTGCTCCTCCTGGGCTCTCCTGATAGGTGGAGTGCCTTCCTGTCCCACATGGTGCTCAGTACAGGCAGCTGGAGCTCCACGGGGGGCTCAAATCTCATGGAGCTTCGAGAACAGGGAAGGTTCTGCCTGGCCAAGTAGATGCCTGAGGGGGCCACCTTAAGGGACTCCCCATGGGGCTGTGCTCGCCCTCACCTTTGTGACCAAGGGCATGTGTCTGCAGGAGGTCAGGTAGTCTGCTTCTGGGTGAGCAGAGTGGTCACGAGCTCCCACTGGGGCAGAAGTGGTAGAGGAGAACGGGAAAGGTAGGGCAGCCAATGCCACGTTTGTGCCTGAGCTTGTCTGGCACGGGGATTACTGCCAAGTAGCAGCTGGTTTGGGGCAGCATCGTGAACAATCCCCACGTTCTAGGGATAGGAATCCTTTGGGGAAGGGGGTGAGAAACGTTATCTCGGGGACCTGAAGAGAGCATTGCTGGGTGAAGTGTTTCCTATGAGCAAGGACAGGATTCCAGGAGACGATTCCCTTAGAGGGATGCCACTTCTCCAGGAGGGGAATATGTTGATATTTAGGGCCTGGGTCCGTGGCTTCATTCCACCAGTACGTTTGCTCCAATGCTACAGACAAGGCCCAGTGGTGAAAAGGAAAGAAGGACTCTAGGAATGGGGAGCCAGCAGGCCTGCCTCCCAGGATAACTTATCTGCAGTGTAGTGCCTTGGACAGTGTGGGTCACTTACTGCCTAATTGGCAAAGCTTGCCCGGCAGCCATACTGCTCTGACATCCCAGTTCAGCAACCCTGAAGTCCCTGAGGATGGCCAGCGGGGCTAAGTACCAGCAGCCTGTACTGCATGGCCTAACACAGACAGATAAGGGAAGAGACCCAAAAGTCCGAAAGTACCTTGGGCAAGTCACTCTCCATCTCTGGGCCTAGGTTTCTCCTTCAACTGAATAAAAGGAGTTTGTTTCAGGGGTTCCCAAACTTTTTTGGCCTACCGCCCCCTTTCCAGAAAAAATATGACTTAGCGCCCCCTGTCACATACTATCACTGCGCCCTTACAGCTATTCACTGCCCCTAAATACACCTGTGGCCATCACCGCCTCCCTGGATCGCTGCAGCACCCACCAGGGGGCGGTGGCGCCCACTTTGGGAATCACTGGCCTAGATGAACTATAAGAGGTCTTCCAGCTCTGACATCCTATGATTCTGAAAGTTACTTCTTCTGGTTGGCTTTCAGCATCCTTCACCTGTAAAATGAAGGCATGAAGGAACATTTCCAAGGATTTCAAGGGCTCTGGCATATGATTGTCTCTGGGCCTCAGCTCCCCCTGGGTTAGAGTTATGTCCACAGAAGATTATCACTGTGACCGTGCTGTGTACTCAGTACTAAACAAGGAAACAGTATAAGTCAGGTAGGTTGTAAAAAAAGGTACCAGGCTTTCTAGGCTGGATGGGGAAAGCTTTCATGGTGTGTATATGTATGCGTGTGTGCATGTATGTGTGTTTTAGGGAAGAGTAGCATGGGATGATGGAAAGAATGAGAGATTTTGAGCCAGAGGACCTGGGTTGAAATCTCTGCTCTTCTACTTACTTCCTGTATGACCTTGGACAACTCGCTTCTCTACCTGGGTCTCAGTTTCCTTTCCTGCAAAATGATGGAGAAGAGGAGAACTAGATGGCATTTAAGATCCCTTCTAGCTCTTAATCTATAAGGTGAGGCTTGAGGAAGGATAGGAGTTAGAAAAGCAAAAAACCAGACATGGTTTGAATAGGAAATAATCTTTGTATCAGATTTATCTGATAAGGGTTCAGCATCCAAGATTATGGATAACTAATAGCCATTCTCTAATACATAATGGTCAAAAGGATGGACAAACAGTTCTCAAAAGAACAGCAAAGTATTTGCAATTGCATGAAAATGTTCTAAATCACTAACAAGAAGAGAAATACAAGTCAAAATAACCCTGAGGGTTTATTTCACACCCTGTGAACTGGCAAAAATGACCAAAATGGCAATAGTCAGTGCTGGAGAGACTTTGGAAAGATATGCATATCTTTCATGCATCGGTGGAGGTGAAATGGTATTGCCATTTTGGAAAGCAATGTGGAATTATCCAAATCAAGTCCGTACCCTTTGAGCCAGAAACTCAATAACTGGCCTTGTGCCCTATGGGAGCCACCAGTGGATGCCCGTCTAGGCTTCTAGGTAAGGAGAAGAGAGCCAGTGGGAACAAGGCCATCTTAAAGAAAGATTAAAGTAATGGAAGCGAAGGAACAAAATACTGTGTCTCCAAGCAAAAGAGGGAACTTGAAACTGAAAAAAGCTTCTGCACAGACAATGTTAACACATCTAGGACAAAGGAAGGGGCAGAATAGGGGGAAAGTCTTTGTATCACATTTCTCTGACAGGGGCTTGGTATCCAAGAGATATAAAAAGGAATGATTTGATATATAAAAGACTACTAGCCATTCCCCAATAGATAAATGGACAAAGGATATGAACAAACAGTTCTCAAAAGAAGAACTGCAAAGCATTCGCTACCACATGAAAGAATGCTTCAAATCACTAGTAATAAGGGAAATGTAAATCAAGACAACCAAATGGCTTCATCTCAAGCCCTGCAAATTGGCAAAGCTGACCAAAAAAAAATGGCAACACCAGTGTTGGAAGAGTCGGGGAAGGATAGGCGCACTAATGCATTGTTGGTGAAGCTGTAAAATGGTACAACCATTTAGGAAAACAGTTTAGAATTATGTTAACAAAGTGACTAAAATGGCCCTACCCTTTGAACCAGAGACTCCATTACTGAACTTCTACCCCAAGGAAGCCAGTGATTAGATACCAAGTCCGCATATACTCCAAAACATTTACAGCAGCACTCTTTTTGATAGCTAAAATTTGGAGACAAAATAGACTCCCTCATTGGAGAATGGCTAAACAAATTGTGGTACACAAATGGAATGGAATAGCAGGGATAATTGAGATAACTGTGGTGAGGTAAGAGACAGGGGAGACCTTGCAGAGGTCTTCGAATGTCAGGCTTACAAGGCTAGTTGGAGATGTGGTTCAGAGCAGAGCTGGTATCAGCTACTACTCTCTAGAAAAGTTAATGTGGCAGTGGAAAGTTGGTGTGCCAGGCTCATTGGGAAAAGTGAGGTGCTCATGCTGGAGGGAGCCAGGCCGATGTTTAGAGAAGGAAGCAACATGTGACAGCTGCCTTTTCTCCTCTAGACAATGGCCAGTTTTTTTTTCTAGTTTTCCCCCTTGAGCAAGAATGTCCAGCCTGGGAGCTGAAAATAAAAATGTGTTCAAAGAAAGATCCAAAGACTTCAAGGAAAGACTTTTAAATCAGAGGTAATTGTCTCTGTATTGTCTGCTTCTGAGACAGGGTGACCAAGACTCCAAGATGAATTAGGAGGAATATATACTGAAAGCTTGCTTTCCTACTCCAGTGGCCGGTGCTGGGGAAGGAGGGAAAGTGTCCTTGGAGGGCCAGGCATTAGACATAATTGGCATCACTTAGCAGGGATGCTGGCCTTTGTGTGTCCCATGGGTGGCACAATCTATCTTCTTTCCATTTAGCCTGTTCTCTTTGGGGAAAAGCATTCTTGCAAATAATTTCATTATTTTTTTAATGGAAAAAACTATAAATCAATGAATGCAACTGCCGAATGCATTTCTCCCCTTCTGGGGTAAGCGAGGCTGAAAATTAAAAAAAATACCCAAACCCCGAAACCACCAAGTCCAGAACTTAGCCTGGAAGGGAGAAACCAATTCAAACTTACCGGTAGGAAGTTCCAGAGATACTTTCAAGGACAAAAGGAGAGTGTCTATGCCCTGCTTTTTTACAGGGCTTGGGCCCTGGACTGAGCCCCTATCCCAACTACCCCAATCTTGGCTTGCTGAAAGGGAAAAGATAAGAGGCCAGCTCAGCCCCAGGGCCCTCTGCAGAAGTGAGGGATGGCCGACCTTCTGCAGATCTAGGCCCCAGGCTGCAATGCACCAGCTCAAGTTCATACCTCTGTTAAGGGAGGTGAGGGGATGTCCCGAAGGCCCAATTTTGGTGCTCAGGAAGTGACTCCCAGAGAAAAAATATCCTCGGAGGCATAGCTCATGTGATCATAGATTTCAAGCTGGAAAAAATCTTACAGAGCATCTAGTCTAACCCTCTTGGTTTAGTTTGATTTCTTTTTCAAGAAGACAGAGGCATACATAGCATTTTTTGCCGCCCCCCCCAGCCTAAGTAGCACAAAAGTCTCTCTCTCTCTCTCTCTCTCTCTCTCTCTCTCTCTCTCTATATAT
>NW_025398392.1:0-4151 GCF_016433145.1 Gracilinanus agilis | reverse complement strand
TCTGCTCATTACACTTCACATTATTTCAGAGAAGTCTTCTTATAATTTTTCTAAAAGTAACCAGCACATCTCTTACAACACCATAGTATTCAATCTGTTATGTAGAGATGGATGCATGGAATCCCTGCAAAGATACAGGGACAGCCTCACCCAGACTTGCAGGGGATCCCCCCGGAGAACTTTGGGTGAGGGGGCAGTTGAGAAGAGTTGGCAGTTGCTTTGTGGGTGTTGAGGTGAGCAGACACTCTGCTTGCTGCTCCTGTCTTGGGGGTTCACCTGAGTGGCCATTGTGGCATAAGCCAGTGTGGTTTCTACTCAGGGGTTAGCCTGTTTGTTAGAATTAATCCTCATCAATATCAATATAATAATTATCTAGTGATTTAGTGATTGGATATATAAATTATCTAACAAGAAAGTAAATTCAGTTAGGTGCCTTCACCCCCTCCTGTGGGGGGGAAGGGCAGCTACAACCTAATAGATCAGGGTCACCTTTCCTTATTCAAATACCTTAATTAACTCCTCTAGTTTTCCTTTATACTTCCTAATATAAGTTTTACCTTCAAAATCTGTGCCTGGAAATTATTTAGGGGAATACTCACAACTCAAGACTATTCATCTAGTGTGAATCCTGTCAGCTGCCAGTTTTAAGAAGATCATTTATCCCAGTCCTCAACAGTTAGATAGCTAGCTTCTACATATTCCTCTATCAGACCTGTGAGGAATATAAATTAAAGAAAGGGAACATCATTGGGGTTCAGCCATAACAGAAACTTACCAGAAGAATCTTAGCCAGTCTCCATTTCCAACTGAAGCAGCAACTGCTAGGGGGGAGGGGTTTGAGATCCAAGAGTGTCTAACCCCCTCCTTTCTCATTGAAGCCTGTCAATCAGTGTTTGTTACTTGAAGGTCTACTGGCCCTGACACATTTATCTGCTTCTCCAAAATATCTGTTATTATCATCATAACAAATCACAATCATAAACCACAACTTATTAAGGCACTCTTTTGTTGATGAACATCTCCCCTCAGTTTACAATTTTTTTGCCACCATAGAGTTCCAATAGTATTTTAGAAAATACAGAATCCATTTTTTCCCTGAATCACCTTGGAGAAACAGATTTAAATGTGATATTGCAGGGACAAAGGTCCCATACAGATTTACAACTATTTGTTCACAATTCCAAATTGTTCTCCAAAATAATTGGATCACTTCACAGTTTCCACAATAGTATATTAGTGTCTCTCTCCTCCCTCCAAGGTTTTCCCCTCCCAGTGTCTATGCTCAGCTGAGCCAGGTTCAAACTAACCTGAGCAGGCTTCTCCCCACCTCTCCCTGGCAAGGCTGTGAGGATGGTAAAGCTTAGTGGTCCTTCTTCTTACCAGATTTTTTACACAGCATCAAACATTTGTAATTTTTTCTTCTATAATTTTAACCAACCTGATAAGCATGTTATATTTACTCATAGTTGTTTTAATTTGCATTCTGCTAATCAATAATGATTTGAAGCAGTTTTTTCATGTGACTAGTGATAGTTTTGATTGCTTCTTCCAAAAACTAACTTCATATCCCTCTGACCATTTATCAGTTAGTGGATGATTTATAGTCTTAAGATATCATTCAGTTCTCTTCTTGAGGAATGATGCTTTTGTCCAAGAAATTAACTACATGCTTTCCTCCCAATTCTCTGTTTTCCTACTTATTTTTGCCATGATAATTTGATTTTTACAAAAATCATTTTTAATTTAGCAAATATGAAATTATACATTTTAAATCCCACAATGAGTTTCCTCTTGTCTATTCATAAATTCTTCTTTTCTGCATAAATCTGATAGGAAATACGTTCTAATTCTTTGTTATTATAATTATGATACCTTCCTTTATTTAAAGGGAATGTATCCATGTTGGCCTCATCTTCGAAAATGCTGTAAGAAGTTGGTCTATACATAATTTCGTCCAGACTGATTTCTAGTTTCCTAGAAATATTTACCAAATGATGAATTTTTAGCTTCAAAGTTTAGACCTTTGTATTTTTTAAATATAAAGTTACCATAGTCATTTACTACTGTGCATTGTATACCTAATCTTTTCCACTGACCCACCATTTTGGTCCTTACATCAGATAGTGTTGATAACTGTTTTCTGTTCAATCATTTTCAGTCATGTATGACTTTTCAGGACCCCATTTGGAGTTTATTTGGCAAAGATATTGGCATGGTTTTCCATTTTCTTCTCCAAGTTTTGATAATTACCAGCTTATAACACAAGATTTATTATAATATATAAGATCTGGATCTCCTAACCCTTCTTCTTTCACTTTTTTATGAATTCATTTGATATTCTTCACTGTTATTTTAAATCAATTTTGTTATTATTTATTCTAGTTCAATAAAATATTTTGGTAGTTTAACTGGGATGCCACTAAATATGAAATTAACTTATGTAGAATAGTCATTTTATTATATTGGTTCAGGTTACCCATAAACAAACACTACTATAATTATTTAAATCTGATTTTACTTGTATAAAATCATTTTAAATTATGTTCATATAGTTCCTGGTTTGTTTTAGCAGGTATACTCCAAGGTATTTTATATAGTTCATGTTTATTTTTTAAAAGAGTATTTATTTTTAACATTCTTTTATTTATAAATTTTGAGTTCCAAATATTCTCCCTCCTTCCCACTCCTTCCCCCAACCTAATAAGGTCTATGATATAATATCAATTATATATGTGAAATAATGCAAACATTTTCAAAGAAAATTAAAAAATAAAGTGATAAAATTATACTCTAATTTTTACTCAGATTTCATCAGTTTTCTCTCTTTCTGAAATAGAATATTTTCAATATGAGTCTTTTGGAACCATCTGAGATCACTGTATTAATCAGAATAGCTAAGTCTTTCATACAGAAAGGTTAAGTAGTCAAACTTGCTGATCATTGTAGATTATTAAAGAACACAGCTGAGTTGTAAACCCATCATGACAACACACTCATTTCCCCAACTCCTTCAAAGATAATATCATAGTCATATTTTTATAATCTAGTTTTATATTGTGCTAGCTGTTTTGGCTATAATATCACATAATTAGTGCATATTGAGCTTTGAGACTTATTCCACTCATTTTTTTTCTTAGAGGCAACCCTAAAGAATACTATGGAAATAAGAGACCAGGTGTTCAAATTGGAATGCCATCCTCTTATTCCATGCCCCCTAGTAAAAACATTGACCAAAACAGATATGTTCTACCGTATCTTTGGTGACCATCACAATCAGGCCTGGCATGTACCTCCACTGAATTTCTATGGAATTTGTCTTTACCTCTTATCATCTACTGCCCAAAGATATATTTATTTTTTTCATTCAATTCAGTCCAATCCAACACTTAGCACAGTACCTAGAACATAATAACTGCTCAATAAATATTTATTGACTGATACTATTCTTGGCTTGGGGAATTAAAGAATAAAGAAAATAATACTTGTACTTGGGGAATTTATATTCCATTTTTTCATGAATAAAACTTATTACATACAAAGGCTGTCAATTTCTTCATTTTAGTAACTCTATATCATATTTCTTGAGCTCCTATGTACCACTGTAAGGACTATCCTACCTTGATATTCAGTAAAAACCTGAATGAAGCATGAAGTTAGGAATTTAGAATTTAAAGTCTAACATAGAGCAGCATATATAGATCATGATGCATCAATAATTGGCTCTATCTTCAACACAGATCCCTAAATGTAGGACGAGCTAACATAATAAAAATGACCATTCTACCCAAATTAATTTATCTATTTAGTGCCATACCTATCAAACTACCAAAAAACTTCTTTACTGAATTAGGAAAAACTATAACAAACTTCATATGGAATAACAAAAGATCAAGAATATCAAGGGAAATAATGGGAAAAAATGTGAAGGAAGGGGGCCTAGCACTACCAGATATTAAACTATACTATAAAGCAGCAGTCATTAAAACAATATGGTACTGGCTAAGAGACAGAGAGGAGGATCAATGGAATAGACTTGGGGTAAATAACATCAGCAAGACAGTGTATGATAAACCCAAAGAGCCCAACTTTTGGGACATGAATCCACTATTTGACAAAAACTGCTGGGAAATTTGGAAAACAATATGGGAGAG
>NW_025398391.1:0-6331 GCF_016433145.1 Gracilinanus agilis | reverse complement strand
GAGAGAGAGAGAGAGAGAGAGAGAGAGAGAGAGAGAGAGAGAGATCCAAACTATTCTGCTCATTTACTGAAAAAAGGGACAAGACTGGCTCTGGTCACATTATAAAGTTCGGGCTATAACCCAGGTACCCTAGCTAAGCTCCTAATCCATCACTGGACCCACTCTGAGGCTTTCAATCTTTCCCCTGGGTACAAAGTAGGCCATTGACTTTTCAGTTTCTGTTAGCATCTAGGTGATAAATGCAAACACTTGAGCCTCTAGAAGAGGAAGCCTGTGGAGTGAGAGAAAGCAAAGCTGATGGCTGCGATGCTTACCCTATCAATGTTGAATGTCCTGGATGTGCTGATCTTTGCTGAGCTTTTCAGAAGCATTAGAAAAGGTGGCTTATTTAAGTTGCAGATTCCTAGGGACACCTTCTCCTTTTCCCTCCGAGTATGAGTGACCAAATTGAGAACCTCAGGACTCTGTGCTAACCTGGAATAAAAGAGAAAGAAAGGTACGCTTCTTCAGATCACCTTGGACAGTACCAGGTATATTTACTCCAAAGCAGCGCTTCTTAGCCAGTCCTGGACGATGAAGTCTGGTGAAGGCTACCAACCTCTTCTAAGAATAATGTTTTTGCATGCATAAAACAAGATACATAGCATTATGAAGGAAAGTAGTTAATTGAAATATACTTAGCAAAATATTTACAAAAAGTTTATGGACTCCAAGTTAAAAACCCTTGCTCCAAAGGTTCTTCATATCTGGAAATATTCTTTAGGAACTTAATATCCAAAGGTATCTTGCTTCAAAAATATGACTTTTGACACAAAATCCAATTTAATGTAGAATCTAGCTATTGTTCTTCAGTAGTTTAGTTTTGTTCGACTCTTTGTGACCTTTGAACTATTCTGTGGAGTGTTCTTGGTGAAGATATTGGAGTAGTTTGCCATTATCTTCTCCAGAGTGTTCTCTTTTCCCAGAGGAAGAACTTAGGCAAATAGGGTTAAATGACTTTCCCAGGGTCATGCAACTATTAAGTGTGTCTAAGGCTGGATTTTAATTCATAATGATTGAACTCAGATCTTCTTGACTCAAGGCGAGTGCTCTTATCCACTGTACCACCTAGCGCCCCAAGAACTTAAAAAATATCTTTATGGGAAATTGCTTTCAGAATTTGAGGATATATTTACATTTCTCTGCTCCTCCTCTGCCTTCATTCTATCTCTTATCCATCAAAGAGATACACAGTTCATTGCATTATGCACGCTGACACAGGCTACCTGGTTCCCCATTTCAGTGTCCCTGTTTTGCTCCATTAGATGGTAATTAGAGGATATTTCATCTCTATCAGCAATAAGTAAGACTTTTTTCCCCCTCTCCTTTATCTCACCACCACTCATATTGCAAGCAGCCCTCAGCTTCTTTGCTCTTCCCAGCACCAATGAGAACTACGGTCAAAACAAAATGAAACTTTTTTCTAGGGATGTTAATATAAGATGCTGGGGGAACAAGGGGAGAAATTGAGAATATGAAAGTCCTAGGCAGCACTGGGCTCTCCAGGGGTTGGTGCTAAAGGACACTTTCATCCCTGAAGAGAGAAACAGAGTCTTGAAGAGTATCAAGGACCATCAAGTACACTCAAGTCGTAAGCCCTTGAGTCACATTTCTCCAGAAAAAAAAATGCTTGCTGGCTAATTGTGTACATTTTTTAAACCCTTATGATCCATCTTAGAATCAATACTGTGTATTGGTTCCAACGCAGAAGAGCAGTAAGCAGTGGGCAATGGGGGTTAAGTGACTTGCCCAGGGCCACACAGCTAGGAAGTGTCTGAGGCCAGATTTGAACCCAGGACCTTCCATCTCCAGGCTTGGCTCTCAATCTACTGAGTCACCTCGCTGCTCCCTCATTTGTTTTTCAAACATGTATGCAACATAAAAGCAAATGTATTTTAGATATTTGGATTTTATGAGAGTAATGCAGAAGCCCATGTTAAAAATTCTAGTTTTGTAAACATGCCTAATCACCTCTAGACCATAAATTGTTCACATCAAGACAAAAACAAAATCTAACTTGTTTCTAGGAAAGTTCATGTAAAACAAATTCCCTATTTGAATCTCAATGATCAAAATTAAAAAGCCACATACCTTTGGAAAAATACATTGGTGATACATCCTTCAAAATCACTCCCACCAAAGCGTAGGGATTGCTGTGAGTCTGAGAATATTCGTAGCCTTTGGTTGTCTTTTAGAGACTTATCATCGATCAAAAGCCTTAGTCTGGGAAGATTAATAATAATAAGAATGATAATAAATAATGATGATAACCAAAATGTATGTAGTATTTACTATGTGTCAGGAACTGTGCTCAGTGCTCTACTATTATTATCTCATTTGATTCTCACAAACAGCCTTGGGAGGTAGGTGCTAATACAGGGACCCCTTCCATATTGAGAGGGACAGAGGCACAGGACCCTCTCTTTTGGCCCTCTCTTTGTACCAGAGAAGAAGTCTGAATTTTTTTCTTTTTTCTTTTGTGGGGTGTTTACAGTACCTCATTGCAAAATTTGGGTTAATAGCTCTCTCTAACTTTTGTGTGTCATCTGTTGGCTTTCACATTCTTTTTGTAAACTTTAATTTTTTATTAACTTTAAAAAAGAAACTGTGTGTGTTTATGGTAATAAAAGATAAAATATGTTGATATTATACAATATATATTACATATATACATGCATATATAATACACATACATACATTTCTAAGTTTCTAAACTTTTTCTTCTTTGTGTGTTGGTCTTTGTGTTTTGCCTGCGGTTTGCACAAAACATCCTCAAATTCTCACTTAGTTTCTTATGCCAACTTATGATATATAGAAACTGGGATAGGGAATGTTGTGATATAAAAGAAATATCTGTTATTCTCTCTATTTTATAGATAAGGAAACTGAGGCAAAGAGGTTAAAAAACTTGCCCAAGATCATACAGCTAGCAAGTGTTTGAACCTGGATTTGAACTCAGGTCTTCCCGATTCTGGGTCTGGTGCTTGACACAACATGACAGAGAAAAGTTTAGAAACTCAGAAATGCAAGTATATGTATCTAACCATTGGGTTAGCCAGCTGCCCCAATGCAAGTGAAATGTGCTAGGGAAAGGACTGAGCCAACATACTGATTTTGATCCTTAATATAATTGGATGCTTTACAGAAAATAGCCCATTAAACAACCTAGTCTATGACTTTTGCTACTTTATGAGGCAATTAATTCTGTATTCTGAAACAAAGTCATGGCAGCAACAAAAAATAATATGTCTTATAAAGGGATAGTGACTGGATTTGTGATTTAATTGATATAGGGAATTCCTGATGAGGAAATTCCTTCTACCAATACAAGTCGGTATCTTTTCTATAACTTACAGTCTGAAAAGAGTTGCTTAAAGTATTGGTAGGTTAAGTGACTTGTCCAGGGATACAGTGCCAGTATGGGCTACAGGCAGGTCTTGAACCAAGGGCTTCCTGGCTGTGAAGGTAGCTCTTTCTATTACTACAAAAGAGCTACCTCTACCTGTCTTATAAAAAGATCAGAAATCCTAATGATGGCTGATTCCCTGAAAAAGATTTAAGCAACATTTAAAAATGTTCTCTACCTTTAATGTACAATTCTAATGCATCACCATGGCAGGGTGTGGAGATGAACGTGAATTCCCAAAGATCAATGCAGATCCTACTAAACAGGAAAGCCTTGGGGTACAAACCTACAGAAGCCTCTGTCCTTGCTGTCCAGAGGCTAGCCTGCCAAACTCTGGAGAGGCTGGCCAGAGCCAGCTCATGAAACTATTTACTAAGGAAGGCAAGGGCTACAATTTGTATTTTTTTTAAATCCTTATTTTCCATTTTAGGATCAATACTATAATTGGTTCCAAGGTAGAAGAGTGGTAGAGGTTGGGCAATGGGGGTTAAGTGACTTGCCCAGGGTCATACAACTAGGAAGTGTCTGAGGTCAGATGTGAACCCAAGATCTTCCATTTCTAGACTTGGCTCTCAATCCATTGAGCCATCTAGCTGCTCCTGCGATTTGTATTGTTTAAAGGAGTATTTCCATTGATGAAAAGTCAAAGATCTTTTGAAATCTTGAAATACTTTTTTGCTCTAGCACAAATGCACATATACTCACCCAGTATCATCCTTTATTATGGACACATAATGGAGTAAACCATCCACATATGTCTGGGGAGATTTCAGAATAGTGCCCTGTTCTCTAGAGCTTAATTCGATGTGACCATCTTCCAGGGCAATTTGTAGGCTATTTGTCTGAAACCAACACAAAACCCCACACAATGACCAATGAAATGAGTTTTCATTTAAATATGATTAATATTTCATTTACCAAACTGACAACCAAAATTATGTCTAGGGAAGCCACTGCAAAAATATTAACAGAGAGCCTGGACTATCTTCTGACCAGTTTTAAAAGACAAGCTCTAAGAATTGTTTGTTCCTCCCCCTTCTCCAAGAGACTTAGCACTTCTAATATCCTACAACCAGAGAAAAATACTACTCCTAAAGCTGTCTCTGCAAGGCTTGGGGCACAGAAGTCCAAAGGATCTTAAGTGATCATCCCAGAATTCAATAAGGATTTATGAGGAAGAAGGTGCTGTGCGGGACTCTGGGAATACAAAGACAAAACAAAAAGCCATTCTCAACCTCAAGGAACAGGACTCTAACTGGAAGAAGTCACAGAATGAGAACTACACAGAGTACCTATCTCCACTTTAAAGTTCTGATAACGCAACAGGGAACATTTATAAAAAGTGCTAGAACTTTATGACATATAAGGCTCCATAGAACATATTTACATGTTTACTTCAACTGTATTGATCAATAAACATTTATTAAATGCCTACTATGTGCCAGATGCTGCACTAAACTCTAATAAAAAAGAGGCAAAATGTTTAATACATTTTAACTCATTTCATTCTTACAATAACTTGGGTGGTAAGTGCTATTATTATTCCCATTTTATAGATGAGGAAATTGAGGCTTGTCCAAGATGGGATTTGAACTTACATCTTCCTAATTCTTAAGTCCCACATTCTAACCATTGGGCAACTTAGTTGCCAGTGTCCTCTGAAGTTATAGGAAGTACATATTAGCTTAAAATAAGTTATTCAGGGGCAGCTAAGTGAATTGAGAGTCAGGCTCAGAGATAGGTTCAAATCTGGCCTCAGACACTTTCCTAGCTGTGTGACCCTGGGTAAGTCACTTAATTGCCTAGCTCCTTATTATTGTTCTGCCTTGGAACCAATACATAGTATTAATTCTAAGACAGAAGGTAAGGGTTAAAAAAAAAAGAAAAAAAAGAAGTTATTCAGTTAATTGAAGAGTCATTACTTCCTTCCTGGGCATATCTACATGGAAAGTTTCACTACATCCTCCTTTTGGTCCTTCCTCAGAAGTAAAGACTTCTCATCACACCCTGGTACTGCAGTGGGTCCAGAGATTATAATAATAATAGCTAATATTTACAGAGTGGTTTGGCAATTGGCCTCATTTAATTCTTTTTTCTTTTTTTAAACCCTCACCTTCCATCTTAGAATCAATACTGTGAGTTGGTTCCCAGGCAGAAGAGTGGTAAGGGCTAAGCAATGGGGGTTAAGTGACTTGCCCAGGGTCACACAGCTAGGAAGTGTCTGAGGCCAGATTTGAACCTAGGACCTCCTGTCTCTAGGCCTGGTTCTCAATCCATTGAGCCACCCAGCTGCCCCCTCATTTAATTCTTATAACAACCTTCTGAAGTAGTTAGTGAAAGCATTTTCTTTATTTTGCAGATAAGGAAACAGACCCAGAAAATTATAATGATTTGTCAGAAGTCACACAGCCAGTAATTGGTAGACCCAAGATGCAGGCCTAGGTCTTCCTATTCCGAGTGTTCCTGGTGTTCTTTTAATTTTTTTTCCCTTAGGGATCCAAATGTCTAGCTGTACCACTGAATATAATAATAACTTGTTTAATCTTAATTTAATTGAAGCATTTCTATGAATGTGCACGTTAAAGTTATGTTGATTTAATTTTTCTGAGTTGGATTTATTTTCGTTCAGGTCTGAAGGCTCAGATTATTCTGCAGCTAAAAAATATAATATTTACTATATTCAGGCATAAAAGTGGGACTACAGGGTCCTGCCCTTCCTGGGTATTATTTAATCAGTGTTTACATTTAATTTACAATCAATTTTACATCAAATTTACAAATTACTTCACAATGCTGTGGAGTAAACTTATTGTATTAATTGACCAATTCCCTTCAAAGTTTGTTTCCAAAGGCAAACAGTCCTTCAGTTGAATTAAAAAAAAAAAA
>NW_025398390.1:0-8488 GCF_016433145.1 Gracilinanus agilis | reverse complement strand
TATATATACAATTTACTTATATATATTTATATATCAGTATATTTTATTTTTGAAAGCATCAAAAATTAAGGCAGTAATTCTTTTTTAAGTATATTTATATATGTACAAAATTTTTCCTTCCAAAGATATTTCATTATAGGGTATGGTTTCTATAGGAGTTGGCCATTCAGCCCAGAAGAGTACCTCTACAACTCTTACCCTTGAGTACTCACACCCTCTGGGCTTGTGGCTGAGTTTCCTTACCCCTATTCTAGTCAGGCCTTAACAAGAATAATACTAGTCCAAGTCTTTCCAGCTTTTATAACTTTTCCTAAAGTATCTCCTTATTATTCTCTCCTACCCTCCCTACCTGTCCTTCATTTGTTATTTAGGTCCTAAAAGGCTCACACCCTTTCCTGTAGCTGGCTGAAGACCCAGATCTAGTTTCAAAGGGTGCGAACTTTACAAGAATTCAGGTTAATTCTGTGTGAAAGGGTTTATTTCTGGTTTGGGCATGGGGTGGTTACCTTCCTTTCCCATGGCTTGATATAGCAGAACAATCAACCACTTCCCCATGCCATCTCACTAAAAGTCTATGTTCTACCTCACCGCACTTGGATATTGCTCTACATACTATTTCTTATAAAATGGTATCTAGGTAGCTGACGATTTTAAGATAAGATAACAATACAATTTATAGAGAGCAATAAGGTTCATAAAGTCCCTGCCTTATATGATGATAAAAACAATAATCAGCACTAGTAATTTATTTATATTGTTATATGCTTCCTACTTGTCAATTACCCCACATTTCCCTCCATGATCTTTTTTATTTCTCTATTTATCCATTCCTTTATCTCTTTATTTGTTCATTCATTAATTTATCTATTTACTTATTTGTTTATTCATTCATTTGTTTAACTATCTAATTATTTTTAGACTAAACCTCTGATTTAATTGGTATAGGAAACTTCCTAACAAGTAAATTCCCTTTTCCAATAGAAATCAGCACCAACTCTAAAATTGCTATTATTTAGCAAGTAGGAATCAAAAAGCACCTTTGTTTTATAGATGATGGAGTGAAAAAGCATACATCAAGTGCTTACTCTGTGCCAAGCATTTGGGAGCAAATGGAGACTCAGAGAACTTTAGGGGTTTGCCCAGGGCCATATTGTAATAAATTGGATCTTGGACTCAGATTACAGCTTTCCAAGCTTTCTGGATTATATTGCTTCATCTAGTGGAACTCTAATAAAAAAACCCAATAGCATCTTAGGGATTATTTGGGTCTTAACAGTTTGGGGTTTGGGGTGATTTTAAGAAATCAATCAACACGCATTTAATGAATGTTTACTATGTACTATGCTAAGAGATCATTGGACATTGAGAAGGAAGGAAGGAGGAAATAAGCATGTAGTAAATATCTATTATGTGCTAGCTACTGTGCTAAATGCTTTACAGATACTATTTCATTTGATCCTTACAACAACCCTGTGAAGTACATGCTATTATTATTCTCAATTTATAACTGAGAAAACTAAGACAGACTGAGGTTAAGTGACTTATCTTGATCACCTAGCTAGTATGTGTCTGAGGTCAAATTTGAACTCAGATCATCCTGACTCCACCCCATCCAGTGGATATACTGTATCACCCAGCACCTATATACATTTGATTTGGAAGACCAAAGAAGCTAGTACCAAATATATGAATTGGGCTATGGTGTAGTTGGTAGAAGGATAGCTAAATTCTCTCACTCATATTTTTACCCATTGGATTGAAATAGACACTGGGTGTTGTCAGACCTTCCAATGGATTTGTGATCTCAACAATTTGAGTATTCCCTCCAACAGTGCAGATCTTATCTCATTTATGCCTGCCTGTCTTGTGTGACTCATATTCAGTCAGTCAGTTAGTAGAAAAAATGGCAAAAGAGAGTCCCTGTCCTTGAGGAATGCACAATTCCATCAGTTTGCCTCAGAGGTTGCAATGTGTTGGAAACTTGATTCAATTTCTCTATATATCCCAAGGATATGTCCATAGTGCACATGGGCTCTCTATTGGTTGGTTATCCTTTGCTCCTCCTGTATAACCAATCTGTCTTCTTATATTTCTTTGAATCCTTTCATCTAATTCTTCTTTATTTCCCCCTTGAAATCAAATGTCCCTTTCCTTTTTTTTCTTCTACTAGTTTGAATAGAGGTTAGAGTTGCAATATTTTTGTATTTTACAAAATATTTTTTGTCAGTGTGCTTTTTTTTCCAATAGGATTTTTTTCCAGCTAGAGAAATAATGTAGCAGGTCTCAGAATAAAGAAGCAAATTATCAGAACTGGGAGCCAAAAGATTTTTTAAAAATCCAATATACGCTGAGGTACACATTGATTCAAAGAGGAAAAAAATGAGCCCTAAGTTTGTTGATTTTGTCTAAACTTGAAAAATCTTGGATTTAGAGCTGAAAAGAACCTTAGAAACCATCCAGGCCAAACCCTTCATTTTATAGATAAGGAAACTGAGACTTAGAGAATCTAAGTGACTTGTCCAAGCTCCACAGGCAGTAAATGGTGAATCCACTGAGTATGAGGAATGACTCAAAAACAAAGAGAAAGTGGCTTCAACAAGATTTTCATTTCTATTTAAAGCATAACCTAAATGTTGTGAATTAGAGTCCTTCAGGGACCTGTGGTAAGCTTATCTCACCATCACAGGAAGATATTGGCTGTGAGGCATGAGAGGAGAACAAAAAAAGGTCTAGGCAAAAACTTTAATATGTCTGTAAATTTTGATCACATGCTAAAGGAACTTGGGGAAAGATGATTGGATTAGGAACTAACACTCTACACTCTTAGAAGATGGATACCTGGTAGGGATAATTATACATTGGGTTTCAATGTGTTTGTATTCCTGAGGTTCCCATGTGTTCCCACTATAAGTAAAGTAATCATTTAAGAAGCCTTTGGGAGTCAATGAGAGGATGAAATGCCTTTTCTACCTCTCTGCTTTCATGATCGTAGTGATGGAACTATCTTTGTTAAGCTTTGTATGGCATCCTCAATTTATCTTTGCTCAATCCAATCCCTAGTCTGATTTCCACAAACCTAGAACTCCAATATGTCAACATTTATGAAGACTGGCACTATTGAGTAAGCAGGAGTATGCCCAAAGCATCAGAAACAATAATAATAGCTGACTTTTACATCAACACACAATCATAGATTTAAAGCTAGAGAATACCTAGTACAACCTTCCATTTTACACATGAGAAAACTGGGGCATAAGAAAGTAAGGTGGCCTACCCAAGGTCATAAAAATAATAAGCAAAAATCCACGCTTTCAGTTCAAATCCTCTGACTCCAAATTGATGATCTTTTCCACTTTGGAAAATATCTAAAGGTTTACAAAATTGTTTACATGGAGCAGATCACTGGATCTTAACAATGGTAGGTGCCACAGGTATTATCAATCCCATATTTTAGATTAAGAAATTGAGGCTGAGAGGTTAATTGATTTGTCTACATTCATACCAACAACTCATCTTAGATTCTTCTCAATAGTTGTCTCTAATTCTCCAGCTCATCTTCAGATATCTAGGTATCTTTTGGGTTGTCTCATATCCTGTCTATCATCTACTAGGGATGCTATGTTTAATAAACCTTTCCAGTGCAGAAAGTTATAGCTTTTCCATGCTACTCTTCAGATACATCTTCCATTTTGCTACAGTTCAATCTTCAGCTAAGGTATCATCATCCAAACCACTTGTTATTATATCCTTAGACAGACCTTTCAAATAACAAAACTGCTCTCATCATTCAGCCTTCTCACCAGTCACTAAGGAATTTCACTTCCCTTTAAACTCTATCAGGAGGTATAGAAACTGAGACCAAGATCACATCCACTTTTAAATTTTCTTTTTAGGGGAAAGGGAAGGGAACAATCATTTGTTAAGTTCTTACTGATATGCCAAGCATTGTACTAAGAACTTTTGTTTTCTATATTCATATCTTCCTTATATAGAAAAGTACTAGAGTGATACTGATGAGGAAACTCTTTTAACCTCTCTCCATTATGCTCCTTTTCTGTATAAAAACTATATGAACATAAATCTAAAACATTTTTATACATATAAAATCAGACTTAGATAACTGGAGGAATATTAATTGTTCATGGGTAGGCAGAGCCAATATAATTAAAATGACAATCATACCTAAACTAATCTATTCATTCAAAGCCAATCCAATTAAATTGCCAAAAAATTATTTTATTGAACCAGAAAAAATAACAAAATGCATTTGGAGAAACAAAAGGTTAAGCATATCAAAGGAAATAATGAAAATTGTTAAGGAAGGAGATCTAGCGGTTCTGGATTTTGAACTGTATTCTAAAGCAATAATTATCAAAACTAACTGGTATCACGCTGTATAAGAAATAGAAAAGTAGATTGATGGAAGAGAAGAGATATAAAACAAACATCTGTAAAAGATTATAATAACCTTGTTTTTGGCAAAAAGTAAAGATCCTAGTTTTTGGAATACGAATTCACTATTTGCTAAAATATGTTGGGAAAATTGGAAAGTAATTTGGCAAAAACTAGATATAGGCCAAATCTTTACCATTTACCAGGATAAGATAAAAAAGATACATGATATAGGTATAAAGGGAGATATTATAAACAAATTAGAGGAAGAAGGTACATATTGCCTATCAAATTTCTGGATAGAAGAATTTTTGAATAAGTAAGAGATAGAAAACATTGTGAAATGCAAAATGGATCATTTTGAATACATTAATTTGAAAGGTTTTTGAATAAATAAAACTAATGTAGCAAAGATTAGAAGAGAATCAATAAATTGAGGAAAGTTTTTTAGACAGTTTCTCAGAAAGAGGTTTTATATCCAAAATATATAGGGAACTTTGTCAGATATATAAGAATATGAGCCATTCCCCAATTGACAAATGGTTAAAAGATATGAATACAGTTTTGGATGAAGAAATCAAAACTATATATAACTATATGGAAAAATGCTTTAAATCATTATGAATTAGAGAAATGCAAATCAAAAAAAACTCTGAAATATCTCATACCTATCACTTTGAGTATAATGACAAAAGGGCAAAATGACAAATTTTGAAGGGGATGTTGAAAAATAGGGACATCAGTACATTGTTGGTAGAACTATGAATTGATCCAGTCATTTTGGAGAGTAATATGGAATTATACTCAAAGAGTATAATAATAAAGAGCCAATAATACCAATATTAGATTTACTTCCTAAGGTGACAAGGAAAAAGGAAAAGAACCCCTCATGTTCTAAAATACTTATAGCAGCAATTTGTGGTGGCAAAGAACTAGAAACTGAAGGGATATCCACCAATTGGTAAATGTAGTATATGTTTTTAATGGAATAATACTGTGCCATAAGAAATGACAAACAAGATGATCACAAAAAGACCTGGAAAGACTTATATGAAGTGATGCAAAGTGAAGTGAACAGAACTAGAATAATATTGTACACAATAATAACAATAACATATAGTGATCAACTGTGAATGGCTATAAATCAGCAAGGCAAGTATGGAGCAAGGATGGCTCCAGGAAACTCATGATGAAAGGGGATATTCATTGCCATAGAGAGATGGATGGAGTCTGAATACATATTGAAACATATCTTTATTCCCTCCATGAATTTTCTCTAGAGTAAGCAATATGTGCCTAGTTTTACAACATAACAGAGAAATATATATTATATGATAACATATGTAGAACCTATATCATATTACCTGCCTTCTTAGGGAGAGGAGTGGAAGGAATGAAAATAGTGGCATAGATTTTTGGACATAGCTAATGTGAGAATTTCCTTCTCTTGGATAAGCATAATTATTATAACATTACATACTTATAACAAATCATATGTATCATTATATATCATCAATATATTGCATATTACATACACATATATAAAAATGGTAACAAAAAACCCGAGTTGATTGGAAATGGCTTGAGAGATGACTTTTTAATTTTTTAATTTTTATTTAGAATATTTTTCCATAGTTACATGATTCATAAACTCTCTTCTCCCCTACTCTGCCCTCCCCCCTCCCAAAGCCAACAAGCAGTTCTACTGGGCTATACATGTATCATGTTCAAAACATTTCTATATTATTCATATTTGCAGTACAGTGATCCTTTAACATCAAACCCTAATCACATTCCCACTGAACTACATGATCAATCTGATGTTTTCCTTCTGTATTTCTCCTCCCACAGTTCTTTCTCTGGATGTGGGTAGCGTTCTTTCTCTCAAGTTCCTCTGGATTGTCCTGGGACATTGCATTGCTGCTGGTAGAAAAGTCTGTTACATTTGATTGTGCTATAATGTATTAGTCTCTGTGTACAATGTTCTTTTGGCTTTTCTCCTTTCACTCTGCATCAATTCCTTACTGTCTTTCCAGTTCACATGGAATTCCTCCAGTTCATTATTCCTTTCAGCACAATAGTATTCCATCACTAATAGATACCACAGTTTGTTCAACTGTTCCCCAATCAATGGTCACCCCCTCATTTTCCAATTTTTTGTCACCACAAAGGGTGTGGCTATGAATATTTTTGTACAAATCTTTTTCCTTATTAGAGAGAGGACTTTTTTCAACTCTGCCCCCTCCTTACCCATGAGCAACACGTCACAGTCTAATATCTTTACATATTTTCCATTCTGTTACTGAATCTTTCAATTAAACACAAACTATTAAGTGCTCATTGTTTTTAAGGCATTGTATAGTAGGATGATAAAGTCAAAAAGAAACGAATTCTTGACCTCAAGGAAACCACACATTACACCAGAGACACAACATGAACATTGATAAATAAATTCAAATGAGTTTGACAATGGAGTGAGTACTAATAGATGAGGACACCTGGGAAGGTGGTGTCTGAGATGAGCCTGGAAAGAAGAGAATGTGAGGTGAGGAAGGAGGATCATATTCCAGGAACTGGCAAATGGAGGGCAGGGGAGAGACTTATGAATATACCCAAATGAGAGATGAAATGTTCAGTTTGAGGAATAACTGATAACTCGATTATGTGATTTGGTGTAAGTCTAAAGAACATAGATTTAGAGGAGAAAGGGATCTCAAGTCATCTAGTAAAAAAACCCTCATTTCATAGGGAAGGAAGTTAAGGACAATGAAAGTTCAGTGACTTGCCTAAGATTACATGGTATTAGAGGCAGAGGTACTCTTGAGCCAATGTTCTTTCCATTGCCTCCTTTAATTTCCCCATCCAGAGCTTTAGTGTCTTCATCTATGAAATGGGTTTGATAATACAAATCCTACTTAACTCATAGGAATATTATGAAAATATGAAAAATAAATGTAAATATAGCTTTTCTTTCACTTTCCTATCCTAGAACCACAGGTCTAGAACTGCAAGGGATACTAGAGGACATTTGGTACAACTCCTCCATGTTATAGATGAGGTAACTGAGCCCCTCCATTTCCCCATCCTGGAACTCAGTGTCCTCATCTGTAAAACAGGGTTGATAATACCTATTATACATAGTTCTTAGGACTGTTGTGAGAATATACTGAGAATACACCCTAAAGACCCTAAAGTGTTATACAAATAAAAGGCATTATCATGATTTGCTAATCTGTTACTCTTCTGTTAGCAGTATACTTAATCAAGAGTCATCTTTCTTCAATTTATTTTTTCACTTTTAACTGAAAGATAAGGTTTATATTATCAAGGTAGCCTTCCTAAATACACCTGTGTTGCCCCTACATATGCCAATTAATTACATCACCCCATGGACGGGTGGTTGTCCTTTCCATCCAGTCCAAATGGGCATCATTACAAATAAGTAATTGCCCTGCCTTTCATCACTTCCCTAAATCATTAGAGCACAAGATTATTAAACCAGAGCCCTATCAATTTAGCTCCTCCTGGATAGAGTCTATTAGACCATCTGCTACCTTATCAACACTAGTCACAGCAAATCCAGGGGAACTTTATCCCCAACATGGATGTCAGTGGCAATGCTATTCTTCCAACTGGTCCATATACTAGAATGTGTCCTTATAAATAATGGTTATTTAATTGGTAGAAATAACAAGCCATCTAACAACTGTTTCTCAGCTGCCAATAGGACCTGCCAAAAAGGACTGACTGGGTCAGAAAGAGCCATCATGTAGCTTAAGATGATGTTTCCTATTACACAGCTCACACAAAATATTAAAAATCATTTTGGGGAAAGGTAGTAGTTTTGTATATGAAGGAGTTATGGATGATTCTTTCATCCAAGAACTCTCTTAATATGTTCAATTGTTTCCAAGTAAGATGCATGGCTTCATAATATAGAAGTAAGAAGGAATATTGGTCAAACTTTCTTTTATGTGCAAATCTGTATACTATGAAACAGAATGAGTGTCCTGGAGTCCTATAGGCACAAAATACTATATTTTCTTTCCCTTCTCCCTTTCTCCTTCCTTCCTTCCTTCCTTCCTTCCTTCCTTCC
>NW_025398389.1:0-4923 GCF_016433145.1 Gracilinanus agilis | reverse complement strand
TCTTAGTATCACTTCTAGGACAAAAGAGAGGAAAAGCTTAAGCAATCAGGGTTAAGTGACTTGCCCAGGGTCACATAGCTAGGATGAGGCTAGATATGAATCCAGGTCCTCCCAATTCCAGGCCTGATACTCTATCCACTGTGCAACCTAGCTGCCCCTCTCCTTGCTATTTCTTGAATAAGACCCTGTATCTCCTGACTCTGGGCATTCTCCCTGTCTGTCTCCCATGCCTGGAACACCCTCTCTACTTATCTCTGCTTCCTGGCTTCCTTCTAGGCTTGGATAAGATTCTCTTCTACAGAAAATTTCTCCCAATTCACCTCAATTCTAGTGCTTTCTCTCAGTTGATTATCTCCAATTTATCCTATCTATATCATGTTTGTACATTGCTTGCTGTTTGCATATTGTCTCTCCCATTAGGCCATGATCTCCTTGAGAACAAGGACTGTCTTCTGCCTCTGTATCCTCAGCTCTTAGCACAGTGCCTGGCACACAGTAGGTGCTTAATTAACTGATTGACAGGTCTTTTGACTTCTAGTTCTAGTACTGTCTTCACTATGCAATGCCATCTGACAATTATCAAGCATTCACTCTATATCTACCCTCATGAAGTCCTCAGGGAACTCACACTCTCATAGGGAAGACAGATAAGATATGCATACAAGACATTAAGCCACAAGACAACACACAATCTTAGGCTGCATGAATGAAGATATCTCATCCACGGTGAAAGGAATGACTGTCTTTCTGTTCCTTAGCCTTTGTCTGCTGGCATCCAGTCTTCTCAAGGTCAGTATTCCAGGCACCGACACTGGTCCCAGGCAGGAAGAATAGGAAAGAACTCAAAGGGTATTTTCAAGGATGCGATCTGTGTCACTGACATTAGAGAATACAGCTACTGTTCCCAGCTTTTGGGTGCACCCAAGATCTAGGGCAATATCCAATGTACAAGCCTTTCTCCAGGAAGACACACAACACAAGAAAATACAAACAGAAACACACACACATAGAGCCACCCAAATAATCATCCTCCCCGGAGGCACAGGACTCTGTACGGTGAAGACTCACTGTGTTTTAAAGGCAGCTAGGTAATGCAGTGAATAGAGCACTGAGCCTAGAATTGAGAGGATCTGAGTTCAAATGTGACCTAGCTGTGTGACCTGGGCAAGTCTTTTAACTTCAGTTTCTTCAGCTATAAATGGAGATAATAATAGCACCTACCTTGCAGGGTTATTGTGATGCTCAAATGAGATCATATCTGTATAAAGTGCTTAGCACAATACCTGACACATAGTAGATGATATATAAATGCTTTTCCCCTTCCCTCTTGCTCTTTTTATCAACATATTTGGTTTCATCAAAATAGGGTTTTTTTGGGGGGTGGTGGTGGCTGCAGCTGGGTGGCTTAGTAGATGGAGAGCCAGGCCTAGATGTGAGAGATCCAGGGTTCAAATCTGGCCTCAGACACTTCCTAGCTATGTGATCCTGGGCAAGTCACTTAACCCCATGCCCTAGCCTTACCATTCTTCTGCCTTGGAACCTATTGATTCTAAGACAGAAGGTAAAGTTTTTTTTTGTTGTTGTTGTTTTTAAATCTTACAGTCTATTTTAGGAGCAGTGCTAAGTATCAATTCTAAGGCAGAAGAGTGATAAGGGCTAGGCAATGAGGGCTAAGCTACTTGTTCAGGGTGACACAGATAGGAAGAATCTGAGGCTGGATTTGAACCCAGGACCTCTCATCCATCTCTAGGCCTGACTCTCTATCCATTGAGTCACCTAGTTTCCCCCTAAAGGACAGCTATCTGTTTGGTATATATAGCAGTCTTCTTTGTTGTTCTGTCATGCCCAATTCTTTGTGATCCCATTTGTGGTTTTCACGGCAAAGATACTGGTGTGGTTGGTCATTTTCTTCTTCATTTCATTTTATAGATGAAGACACTGAGGCAAACAGTGTTAAGTGACTTGCCCAGGGTCACACAGCTTGGAAGTGTCTGGGGCTAGATTTGAACCTGCCCCCCTCTCCCCCCTCTGAATCCACTGAGTCACCCAGCTGCCCCCCAAAGTAGTTTTGAAGGACGAGAGGCAGGGCTCTTCCAAGCTTTCTTATGCTCCTTATAGGTAGCCTTAGAAAGGAAGAGAGGCCTCACTAGGCTCTACTTTCTGCTTCCTTCTACCAGTTGCTACTCCCTGTCTTCTCCCCTGATTGTGTTAACAAGCATTAGGTTCCATTCTGGAAACCACATTTTAGGAAGGACAGTGACAAACTGGAAAACAGCCAGAGGAGGGTGAACAAGGGGATGAGAGAACTGGGAATTATGCCATACAAGGAGCAGTCGAGGAAACTAGGCATGTTTAACCTAGAAACGTGGGAGGAAATATTTGAAGGCTGTCATGTCAAAGAGATAAGGCTGCTGCTACTTGGCCCCAAAGGGCAGAAACAGAACCAAGGGGTAGAAATTGCAGCTAGGAATATTTCAGCTCCATATATGGAAAAACTTCCTGACTTAAGGGAAGTCTAAAAGTGGGAGGGCCACATCTGGGCTCCCCAAAACCGGCCTAGGATATTGGAGAGGGGATTTCTGCTCCTGTCAATATTGGACTAGCTGGCTCCAAACCTAACTATGACTCTGGGGTCCTGTAAGAGGCCATTTTTCCAAAGATGGGAACCTGCCACCAAGTTTCTGAACCACCGGAGACTCCAGACCAACTCAAAGACTCCTGGCTTGACCCTAAGCCATCATTCCCCATGTGTGGATTATCTTCTGGGTAGGTTTCATCCAGGAATTGGTGCTGAGTCAGACATCTAGTTACCAAGTATTTAACTCGCCTGTATGGGCAACCTACCCCTCCTCTATCATCTTCAAGCCTCGCTCCCTGGTTTTTAGGTCAATAAACCATAGACTAGGGGAAGCTAGGTGGCTCAGTGGATTGACAGTGCCAGACCAAGAAATGGGAGGTCTTGGGTTCAAATCTGACCTCAGATACTTCTTAGCTGTGTGACCCCGGGCAAGTCATTTAACCCCCATTACCTAGTCCTTACCACTCTTATACCTTAGAACCAATACACAGTATTGACTCTAAGATGGAAGGTGGGTTGTTTTTTTTTTTGAAGGACATAAACCTAATGCCTCCATATTATACTGTCTACAGCTTATTTGTACATATTTCTATTTTTGGCGTCTCCCCCATTAAATTACAAGCTCCTTGAAGACAAGGGTTGTCTTTCTTCTTTTTGTATCTCCAAGACTTGGCACAGTGCCTGGTACATATTAGGTGCTTCATAAATGCTTACTGACTGATTGACTGATTGACAGCACCTTCAGGCACAACACAGGACCTTCACAAGTTAAAACTGATAATTTAGTTCATCTATAGCTAAATAGTAAACTGGTACTTCCTGCTGCCATCCTAATTCCTGTCATTGAGAGTTCCCTTATGTTGAGGCAAAGCCCTTTCCCCCTGCTACCTGTCCCTGAAATCTTTTTCCCATCCAGCCCTCCTTTTAACCAAAGTGAATTAAGGCGAATCTATGTCTGGTCCCATTTAGGAATCAGTCCTAGCTCTAGAACAAGAAGGTACTTGGTTTGGGACTCATCAAATCCAATGCCCTCATTTTCCAGATGAGGAAACTGAGATCCAGAGAAAGGAAGCCATTTGCTCAGGGTCACAAAAGCTAGTGCATAGCTGAAATGGGACTTGAACCCAGGTCAACCTTGACCCAAGTCTGGTGTTCTATCCACTATACCACACTGCTCCCTCCTTTCTCAGGGACTTCACTAGGGTCACAGCTTCCCTTCTACCTCATCCTCTGCTCTCTCCCAGCACTCTAGCCTCCCTGACCATTAACTTCATTCTCCCCATGTCTTCATATGACCTTAGCCAGCCACAAGAATAACCATCACTTCAATCTCATCATCCTCTATCAATGCGCCATTGCCATGATCCTGAGCTGAGGGCCCCCTCCCTGATCAGATTTTCCTATTTTTTCTGCTCTCCCTTTGCCTCATTCTTCCTTAACAAATTTTCCCTTCTTCATCATGACCTCCAATCCTTCCATTCTTCCCTGTTCTAATCCACCTCCTTTCTCTCATTTCTAAATCTTTGTTCCAGCCCCCAAGGACAAGGTGGCCTCTCACCTGGCCAGATCTACCCTCTTTGCTTGTGGGAACCCTTGATCCCTTTCTCCTCCCTGCCCTCCCTTCCTGTCTCCTCTGGTAGCTGGCGCCTTTGATCATTCCTTCTCTCTCATCTTCAGGTTTTGTCATTTTTACTGACATTTTCCCTGCAGTCTCCAAGCACGACCAGTTCTCTCCATGCTTTAAAACACACACACATATATACATACGCACACATGCACACATACCCTTCACTTGTCCCTAGCATCCCCTGAAGCCATTGTCCTATATTTTCCCGTCCTTTCACTGCTAAGCTTCTAGAAAAAAAGATGTCTCTCCTTCCTGCCCTCATTTCTTCACTCACTCTTGGTGACGATATCACTCTGATGAAATTCTGCTTTTATCCTCCCTGGTCTTTCGACTGCTTTTGACATAGCTGGCTCTTGTTCTGCCCCTGGGAGTTCTCTTTCTGACTGGATAGCCCCTCTTATGGCCTTGGACACACAATCCAGCCATGGCTTCTCTCCTCCCCAGACTCTGTCTGGGTCTTTCTCTCCAACCAGGGATGGCGCTTCCCAACTCCTTTTAATGTGCTTTCTTCTTCTCCCATTAGAATGTAAGCACCTTGAGGACAGGTACTATCTTTCTTTGTACTCCCAGCTCTTAGCCCAATGCTTAGCATCTATGTTTAATAATGCTTATTGCCTGATTGACTTCCTCCTAGAGATTTTCTCCTTCCTTGGCTCTTACCACACTACCCTCTCCTAGTTCTACTCCCTATCTCATTGCCCCTTCTCAATATGTTCTC
>NW_025398388.1:0-6583 GCF_016433145.1 Gracilinanus agilis | reverse complement strand
AGGAAGGAAGGAAGGAAGGAAGGAAGGAAGGAAGGAAGGGAGGGAGGAAGGGAGGGAGGGAGGAAAGAGGGAAGGAAGGAACGAAGGAAAGAGGGAGGGAGAGAGGAAGTGAGAGAAGGTGGGAGAGAGGGAGGGAGGAAGGAAGGAAAGAAGGGAGAGATGGAGGGAGGGAAAGAGGGAAGGAGGAAGGAAGGAAGAGCCTGAATTTGAATTTCTAGTACTGCTCTCCTTCTATGATGACACTGCTCCCAAATAGCTAGTACTTGACTGAGGAAGGATTTGAACATGACTCCGAGGTTAATACTCTACCCACTCTCCCACACTGTTCAAGACAACTAGAAGAGGTACTTTATTAGGTCACATCTATCTTTTTATTTCCACAAAAGCATACATATTCTCTTAGTTGCTGATTCTAACTTCGATTTATTGTGGGAGGACTTTCTCCTTAAATCTAACCTGATTCCTTTTTCCATCTAAAGAAGAAACAGAATGGAATCAATCCTGTGATCAAGTGTGACCCCTTAGGTTTCCCAACATTTAACCACAGATTACTGGTCAGATCTCTATGCCTTAGAACATCCTTTGGTCAGTGGCCATTTTTGAAATTTGCCTTGGGCTTAGAGATCTGAGACTAGATGGGGCCCTAGAGGCCATGTAGTCTAGCTCTCTCATTTTATAGATGAGGAAATTGAGGTCCTAGAGGTGAAATGTCTTGGCTAGGACAAACAGCAAGCATTATTTGTAAGGGATTTGAGCTAGATGACGCATTCCAGACTCCAGACTCTAAAATCTATGGTCTGATAATTTTCCACTCCCTGCATGAAGAATTGGGATAAACCATTCCCATCATCCACCATTGCTAAAGGGTTGTTAGATTCAGTCTGGAATGTTGTGTTGGAATCTGAGTACCCCACTTTGAGGGACATTGAAATGCCTCTGTAGAGACATTGCTCTGTAGAGGAACATGGTCAAGATGATGAAGGGGCTGAGACTCATGGCAAATGAAGAACAGCTAAAGGAATTGCAGCAGCTTATCTGGAAGATAGTGGATATTATAGCTGACTCCAAGTATCTCAGCACTCTCTTAGGGAAGAGAGATTACTCATTCTTCATAGAAATGAAGACTCTTACAAAGAGGTGGGTTTCAGTTCAGTCTGGGAAGAACTTCATAGCAATTAGAACTGCTCAAAAATCATGCAAGATGCCACCTGAGAGAGTGAAGACCTCATCGCTGGAAATGTCCAAACAGAGATTTGACCATGTGTCAGGGATGTTGTAGAGGAGAATAGCATAAGTAGAGAATTAGAATAAAAACAGTATATAGGTAGCTAATAGTGCTGAATTTGGATATACAAAACCTGGTTTCGAATCCCAGTTTTGTCACTTAACATGTGGCCTTAAGTCACTTAAATTTTGGGGGCCTCTGTTTCTTCATTTGCAAAATATAATGTTGAAGCAGAAGAGTCAAGATGGTAGAGTAGAAGCACAAAAAGTGAGAACTCTCCAACCAACCTTAAAATAATACCTCAAAATGAATACTGGCATGACAGAACCAATGGGGATGGGGTTGGAGTAAAGCAACTCTTCTGCAGAAAACAATTTGGGGAGAGACGGGAGGTCCTAGGTTCAAATCTGGCCACAGACACTTCCCAGCTGTGTGACCCTGGACAAGTCACTTGACCCCTATTGCCTACCCTTACCACTCTTCTGCCTTGGAGCCAATACACAGTATCGGCTCCAACATGGAAGGTAAAGGGTTTAAAAAAAAAAAAGAATACAATTTGGGAGGTAAACAGAGAGAGACTATTTCACTGGGGTGAGGAAAGCATAGCTAGCAGCAAATCCATGCCAAGGAGAACCAGCACAGGCCAACAGCAAGGCACCCACCCCTCACCTCCTGCTTCAGGTTCTGAACCTGGGCCCAAACCAACTTTGAGATCATGAGACCCTCCTTAAGTCAATAGCAAAATACTCTATGCTCACCTCTTGAAATTCCAAGCCCTAGTGCAAGCCTGCAGTGAGGCCCTAAACCTTACCACACCTGGCTCGTGCTATTCTAAGGGGAGGCCCAGAACCCAGCCCCCCAAGCCTGCACTGTGGTCCCACGCCCCAGGGAAAGGCAGTCTGCAGCATGCCTGGCTGGTATGAGCCCAGAGTAAAGCTCCAAGCCCCTGCCCAAGGTTGCAGTGAGGCCCAAACCCCACTACAACCTCAGCAAAAGGCAGTCCATACTGCCCCTGGTTGGAGCTAGTTAAGCCTGCACTGAGGCCCCAAGCCCCAGGGCAAAGCAGTCTGCAGTGTATCTGGCCTGTGTAAGCCCAGAGTGAGGATGAGAGCCCCTGCCCAGACTTGAGGTGAGGCTCTGAACCCCATTATAAGGTAGCTCACAATGCTCTGAGTCCTGCAAGGGATCAGCAGGCTCTAGAGGAGACAATTAGCAGGGAGAGGCAGCTTTCAGAGTTTCCAGCCCACAGGCCATTATACCAAGAACTGAAGCTTGTAGAAACCGAGAACTAGAGCTGAGGGCAGCATCAAGGAAAAACTGAAGTTGAAGAGAGTATATTCTCTATCCTGAAAACAGAGCCCACCTTTAAGATAAAAATAAAAGTTAAAAAAAAAAAGGCTGGAGAAATGAGCAAATAGCAAATAAATAAATAAATGCCCAACCAGTGAAAATTGTTACGGAAAAGAAAAAGAGCAAGGCACATTCTCAGAAGGGGGTGGTGAGATCAAAACAGCCACAAACAAAACTTCAAAGAAAAATGGGAATTAGTCTGAGCCTCTGGAAGAGTTCAAAAAGGAATTTAAAAATCAAATAACAGAGACAAGAAAAATGGGAAAGAGAAATGAAAGCAATGCATGAAGAAAAGTTTAAAAACCAGAATTAGTCAAATGGAAAAGGAGGTACAAAAATAAAATATAAAGTTGTATTTTCTTTCTTTAGCTCTAGATTTATGATCCTTCAAAGATAGTATTATCTTTGTGAATAGAGAGAATAGAGAGTGAATAGAGAGTTGTCCCTGAAAGCAGAAAGACCTGGTTCCAAGGAAGAAGTAGGTCAAATCCTATTTCTGACATGTTCTGTCCCTAATGACCTTGAATAGGATATTTAGAGTTTTGGGGTGTCCATACAACACTCTAAGGGTCTAACTCTCTAAGCTTGAGATGATAATGAAATTATAAGTACAATCTTGTTGATCTTCCAAAGAATAGACGTTTTGCAGTCAACAAACAAGACGAGTAAGGTCTTGTATCCTTTGTGCCTTCAGTCTCTTGTGTGATTGTAAAGATGTCCTCTGCTGGAGAACATCAGTTATGATATTCTGTTTTCTTCTCAACATCAACCCCAAGGATGTCTTCAATACAGGGCACAGATGACTTGCACAAAGGAGTTATAGAAATGGGAAAGTAGTCATATAGATCAGCACTAGTAATAGCATCTTTTCTCCCCTTCTCCCATACCAAGTGTAACCCTTTTAGATATCGGGAAGATGTAATTCCTCAAAAACCTTCAAAATCCAGCTGCCTTCAGTGTGCTACATATATATGGGTAAGTCCAGCTGCTTTTGCCATTTTGGTTTTCCTTAGTTATATCTACTTGTCCATGTTTTAACTTGTTGGCTGTGCTAACAAGGGTCCAAGGTCTCTTTGCATCTTCTCCTTCCATAAAAGTAATGCAGAACAGTGAGGGTTCACAGTCAAAGAAGATACTATCTCATAGAAAAGGTAAGCTGCTTCCCTATAAGCAACAGGGATGAGATTTGAACCCAGGTCCTCTGACTTCAAAGCAATTGTTTTTTCCACTGTACATTAGTTTAATATACACAGCATATTAGTTTAATGCCTTCAGTTGATTGACTAAAGAGAAGGTGTTCTCACCTGATCAAGGTGGCAAGGCCAGAATATTTTGTTTGTTAATCAGTTGGTTTGGGGGGAAATAATCAATTCTCTTACAAAGTAACAAGAATGAGACTCCATGCCCTCAAGGAGCTTACATTCTACCAGAGAATTCAAAGTATATGCAGATTTGTCATCCATCAACCAACAATGCATTTATTAAGCATCTACTGTGTGCCAAGCTTTGGGGATATAAATGCAAAGGATGAAGCCATTCTTGCCCTTAAGGTGCTTGCATTTTTTTAAAGCCCTTCCCTTCTATCGAAGAATCAATACTGTTTATTGGTTCCAAAGCATAAAAGTGGTAAAGGCTAGCAATTGGGGTTAAGTGACTTGACCAGGGTCACACAGTTAAAAGTGGCCAATTTTGTCTGTGGCCAACCTCCAGGCTCCAAGCTCTACTAAGCCAATTAGCTGCCCTACGTGCTTTCCACTTTAAAAAAATAATTTTTTAATGAAAAAAATCATTTTAGCGCAAGAAGGGAAAACAAAAACGATTCTCTTCCTTAAGTTGCTACTCCTTACTCCATACTGGAGCAATTTGCTCAGTGATCCTGGCCCTTTGCCAGGAATACCTAAAGGTAACCAAAATACCATAGAGAAGGTGGTTCTCCACTGCCTACACATGCTGCGCAGGCGCGTGCGCACACCGGAAGTGCTTCCATCGGAGCCGGAAATCAGTGCACAGCCAGCCACAGAGGGGGCGGAGCGTGCTGCGAATAAGACGACCGTGACGTGCTGGGCCGAAACGGAACGACCGACCGACGGGATCATGAAGCCCGCTGTGGACGAGATGTTCCCCGAGGGAGCTGGGCCCTACGTAGACCTGGATGAGGTGACGGCCGGAGCGGGAGCCGGGCCTGAGGCCTAGCCTGGGATCGCGGGAAGGGCGGGGGCAGAGGTCACGTGAGCGGGGCTGGGGCGGGGAGAGCGGTTTGCTGTGGGTAGAGCTATGAGGTGGGCGGGGCTCTCCGGGGAGCGATTCCCCACCGGCCTCGGCTCCTCTTCCCTTATGAATAGACCCGGTAGAAGTCAGGCGTAGGCGTCCTCCTGTCCCCTATTTTCAGCTGGGTCTCCCTTCGGCTCCTGCTTCTGTTTCCTGCATAGAAATGAAAGAAAGAATGTGATTAGTGCTCCCTGGTGGCAGTTAAGGAGGGCGCCCAGAGCCAGGGCTGCCCAGCGGGCGGCCCCAACACTGTCCCCCTCTTTGCACTTCTCTCATTCAAACGACTGATGGCGACCTTTCTCCCATTTGCCAGGCGGGGGGCAGCACGGGCCTGCTGATGGACCTGGCAGCCAATGAGAAGGCCGTCCATGCAGATTTCTTTAATGGTAAGGACCTACGCTGGCCTTGGGATTGCAGCTCTTCCTAGGGTTCGAATCTGGGTGCGCTGCTGGGCTCATTGACTACCTTTGTTAGCTCGGGGCCATGGAGCAGTTAGGTCCTCGGGAGAAACACAGCAAACAGTCACAACTTTGGATATCAGAAACGTGTATTTAGAAGATTCAGAGGAGCGTGGCCCAGCTTAGACTCTGGCGCCCCCTCCTCTTCTCCCTTGTAAACTAAACGTTGGGGCAGCGACCCCAAAGAGCCCAGAATGAAAACTGACCGCCTCACCCAAGTAGCGCATGCAAGAGAGATCCCAGATCTTTCAAAGTAGCCAGATTGAATTTTTCCACAATGAGTCCTCACTACCCTTGAGTTCCCATCTACAGTGCCCCCAGAGAGGAAGAGGCCAAGGCATATCATTTGTTCACAGTGCCACGTAACCATTATAGCATCTCAGTGAAAAGCCAAATTATGACTCCTTGTTTTGTGTTAATCCAGGATGGAATGCCATCATGATGAAGGTATTTCACTATCCTACAGTAGGATTCACTTTTCTTTTTTTAAAGAACCAATTTGGTCCTACTTTAGGCCTAACCTTGTCTCCTTTAGAGCCAGAAATAGAAGGTTAGCACCAGTATGAAAATAAAGTGCTAGCATATTTTATACACTGCCCTACAGTACCATGTATTCTATGGGAGACCAAGGCTTTGAAGGAGCCAAGCAAAATTAGACTGGTAGAATAGAATTTGCATATATACTCTTTGTATTCTTAAATCCTAAATCAAGAATTGCAGAAACCAGTATGTGGGTTGAATCAGTAAATAAAAGAGCAATACTTGAAATCTTTTTTTTTTTTTAGTATTTTTTTTTAAACCCTTGTACTTCGGTGTATTGTCTCATAGGTGGAAGATTGGTAAGGGTGGGCAATGGGGGTCAAGTGACTTGCCCAGGGTCACACAGCTGGGAAGTGGCTGAGGCTGGGTTTGAACCTAGGACCTCCTGTCTCTAGGCCTGACTCTCACTCCACTGAGCTACCCAGCTGCCTCTAATACTTGAAATCTTAACTGTAGAAACTAAAATTGAGCCAAAGCAAAGTAGGGGTTTTGTATGTAACAATCAGTTGACTTCCTGAGGCATTAAAAAAAAAAAGGCTTTGTGACTCTAGGCAAGTCATTTAACCCCCATTGCCCAGCCCTTACCACTCTTCTGCCTTGGAACCAATACATAGTACTGATTCCAAGACAGAAGGTAAAGGTTATTAAAAAATAAAGTTTTGAAAAATGGATTTGTTAGAAAGCAAATCATGAGTAAGTCTAGGGCCTGCTTAGGAGAGCTGTATATATATATATATATATA
>NW_025398387.1:0-4701 GCF_016433145.1 Gracilinanus agilis | reverse complement strand
AGAAAGAAAGAAAGAAAGAAAGAAAGAAAGAAAGAAAGAAAGAAAGAGAAAGGAAGAAAGAGAAATATAGTATGTTTCAGTCTGTGTTCAGACTCCAGTTCTTTCTCAAAGGGTAGATGGCATTTTTCATCATGGGTCTCTCTTGGATTGTCTTGAGTCACTGCATTGCTGAGAATAACTAGATCATTTACAGTTTCTCATCAAAAAAAATATTAGTCACTGTGTACAATGTTCTTCTGGTTCTGCTCACTTTACTTTGCACAAGTTCAGGTAAGTCTTTCCAGATTTTTCTGAAATCATTCTGCTTGTCATTTCTTATAGCATAAGAGTCAATCATATACCACAAATTGTTCAGCTATTCCTCAATTGATGGGTAACCCCTCAATTTCCAATTCTTTGCTACCACAAAAACAATTGCAATAAATATTTTTGTACAAATAAGTCCTTCCCCTCCCCACTTTTAAAAATCTCTTTAGGATATAAGACCAACTAGTGGTATTTGATGGATCAAAGGGTATGTACAGTTTTAGAATCTTTTGAGCATAGTTCCAAATTGCTCTCCAGAATGGCTGGATCAGATCACAACTCCACCAATAGTGTATTAATATCCCAGTTTTTCCAGAACACAGAATAAATCACAAGATTTATTTTACAAGGCCAGGGCCTTCCATGCAGATCATGTCTTCCCATCTCCTATCCTCCCCACCTTCCAGTCATTTAATTCCCTAGTTCAACTACTCCAGATTATACCATTTTGACCCCTAATTCTAAGTGCTTTCTTTGTGCTCTCAGCTAACAGTCAATTAATCCCTGAAAAGGAGTTAACTAATAATTAAGGTATTAGTTGATAATGGCTATAATCTTTCCCAGGGTTAGATAAACATCCTGATGGATCTATGATTTTCACAGTATAGGAAATCCACCCTCCACTAGGTCAAATTGCAGCCCATCCCTCCCTTCCTAATCCATGTAATTCTACCTAGGCTTTTCTGTAGTTCTTCATACAGACTCCATCCTATGCCCTATCGACAAGCCCTCTTCTGGTTCTTTTAACCTCTCCCCAATGACATTTGCTTTTTAATAAGATGCTCCAAAAGACAGATAAATCTCCAGGCCCCAAAGCTATGAAACAAAGCTATGGAAGTGAAGTATTGAAAGAAGAAAAGATCCCTAACTACAGGCCAACTTTGGGAGCATCTTTCATGATTATAGAAAGAGAAGATTTGTCCTGAACTATCATCATCCACTCCTAACCATCTGCTCACTCTGGCCCTGGATTAAGGGACCATTTCCCAGGTAGTGTTCCTCAAGGGGCCTCTGCTAACATAAGGGGAAATGCCCCAGCCAATGGTTTAACAAGGCTACCTCACACTGTAGTGGCTTGTGGGAAAAGTGGTAAAGAAGTGATACACACACACACACACACACACACACACACACAACACACACACACACACACACACAGGAGTCCTGTGGATAGGGCAAAGGATTTCATGTATGAAAAACTCAAGTTGCAATCCTGTTTCAAACACTTAATAGCTATGTGACCCTAAGTTTTCTGTTAGCATGTCAGAAACCTTTTTCAGTTTCCTCCTCTATAAAATGGGGCTAACTCACCAGATCATTGTGAGCATCAAATGACATTTGTGAAATACTTTGCAAACCTTAAAGTGGTATATAAATGCTGATTATTTTTTATTATTTTTATCTAAGTGAACAAATAAAGACTTCTACTATCACAGATTCCCTAGCCCTGATGTAAAGTGTATCTATTTATACATTATATTTTATATAAATATATATATATAAACTATATAAATATATAAAGAAAATATAAATACAGAGAGAATATATATATATATATATAAAGTTTTTTTTTTACAGTTAGCAAGTCAATCAGTCAGAAAGTATTTATTAAGTGTTTACTATGTAGTATAGGGCAGCTAGGTAGATCAGTGGGTACTGTAGCAGGCTTGGAGTCAGGAAGACGAGTTTTCCTGAGTTCAAATCTGCCTTCAGACAATTACTAGCTGTGTGACTCTGAGCAAGTCATTGAATCCTGTTTGTCTCAGTTTGCTTAACTGTAAAATGATCTGGAGAAGGAAATGGCAAACCACTCCAGTATCTTTACCAAGAAAATACCAAACGGGGTTATAAAAAGTCAGACACAACTGAATAACAACAAACATATGTCAGACACTGGGCTAAATTCTGTGTACATCTAGATAACAAGTCATCCTCTAACTTCCCCATGGAATGAGCTATATCTCTGGCATAGCCTTTGAGAGTTCGTGTGATTATGCCAAAAAGCCCAGCTTGCTGAAAATGGAAGCTTTATCATCTACAGGCATGAAAAAAAATTTTTTTATATAGAAAAGATTCTTGTGTTTAACATAGAAACTTTAACAGAAGTCAAATTAGCATGAAAAAGTATGGAATTTTCATTCCTGCCTAACAAAGGAACCTTCCCAGTAGAACTGAAAAACCTTTGCAAAATCTTAAGCTTGAGAAAATAAGGCGATAGTTGCTGGTACTAGACATTTATGGTATCTCTCTGATGAAATTCTAAAGCCCAGACTTTGTCCCCCACTCCCTGACCCCAAAACAGACTAGGTTGTTTCACTTTATCCCCACTCACTTTATGAAAGTCTCACAAATTCACTGCGGCAGACATATCGTACAATAAAAATGTTCCATCTGAGCCAGGGAGGAGGTTGAAGCCTCCCCTGCTCAGGCAAATGTTTGCAATAATAGAATTCATAAAAAGACAGATGGGAGTAGAAAATGTTGCAATGAAGAATCTGGAATGAGATGAGATCACAGCATCAGCCTGTCTTTTGTGGACCTGGACAATGATCACAGAGGCAGATTGGATTAGGGAAACCTCTTGACTGGAAGTTCAGAGCAGTCGCCAGATAAACGACACGCTTCGGGGAGAGAAGACTGAAATAAAATGCATCAGATTTACAGCTGCAGCGATGAAAATTTAGAAGTTTTCACCACTGTGATTTCATCCAAAGGTGAGTAAAAAAAACCTAAACTCATCCCTTGGACGTTCCAGCTTTTCTTAAATACAGTGGAAAGATGAGGAGAAAAATAAGATGATAAGATGATTGCTTCTCCCCCCGCCCCAGGTCAGTGATATCTGGTTGTTGTGGAGGTGTTGGGGTGGTGGTGGTTTTGTTTTTGTTTTTGTTTTTCTGAAGGAAACATTTAGATGGGTAGATTCCTTCCTGGGCAACAATTCATTAGAAAATCACCGAGAACTAGTCTGTGTTCTTTGCTCCCTTTGATTCAGTCCCTGTGACTCCAAGATGCTCATTGTTTTAAGGAAATAGAGATGAAGATAAAATCCCCAGGACAGCCCTATTGAAGCTTCTATTTCTTTTCCCCCCAGTGAGCTAGTTAATGAAACAAGAAGCAGCTGTCTGAGATATTCAATTTCACAACAATATCTAGGGGAGACATAGGGGGAAATGGCCCAGTCAATGGGCCAGATTTCAAAAGAAGAGGTCAAGTAATCTGCTGACCTGTGCACTGCTCATACTGGGAGCCCCAGAGTTGCCCATCCCAAAAGCAGCCAGGGAAGGAGGACAGGGGTGGCCAAATTGTGAAGGGTCTGGATCTTCATGGGCTAAAATCAGGAAATTCCACTTGGGTTCGGTGTCTAGAGGAAGGATCTGGGTGACCGTTCAGCTGGGTCACGGAATGTGCCTTATTACTGGACAATTCCTTTGCCCCCTTTAAGGACACCCTTTTTTCTGTTCTCTTTCTCTCGCTTCATCCTCTATTCTCTTCCTCCAGTCGCCTGTATTGGAGTGCAAGCCAATCACTCATGCATAGCTCCGGGTTTCATTGTCACTTCCAAGGCATCGTGGCTTCAATGAAGTGAGCATCTATTTGCCCGTCTTTCTTCCTCTGTTGTAAGCAGTTGGCATTGCCATTGCTTGGGGGTGGAGGGGGGTAGTCAGAGACTCTTAGCCTGGGAATACAGGTAGTGCCAGGGAATATAAATTGTAACTTTCTGTTACCGTTAAGTTTTCATGGCTTGTCCCTGCACTACTACTTTTGGGATACCCTGTATATTGCTTAAATCCAGGAAACTGGAAAACAGAGCTAGGATTCCACTTGGGGAAAAGACTGGCTAGCCATGCCATCAGTAGTCAAGACTTCCAGGTCCATTTTGGATTTAAAGATTTATTCTGAAATTCTAAAGTGAAGGCAAATCCTACCTGAATAAAATCTGTTTCTTTGTTTAGAAAGACTCTTTTGCATTTATTTAAAGGATATGAATATTTTTAGCCAATATTTTAGACTCTCCAGGACTCTGCAGACCTGACTCTATCCACCAAACCACCTAACTGCCCCTATTACCAGCTCTTCCAAAAAAAAATAGTATACATGATACAATTTTAATTTTAAATTGCTTAAATATGTCTCTCAGATCATTTTTGAGTCAGGGACCCCTTTGTCCTTTTAGTGAAATCTATAGATCTTATCTCAGAATCATATTTTAAATGCATAAGATGCATAGGAAATACAGTTGTCAAAAGATTTTTTCATTCACCTTAACCCAGGTTAAAAACTTCTATTCAATATGGCAGAACACACAGCTTGAGAATTCATCTTGATCTAATTGGACCTGAGTCATGGTTCTTTCTTTCTTTCTTTCTTTCTTTCTTTCTTTCTTTCTTTCTTTCT
>NW_025398386.1:0-3972 GCF_016433145.1 Gracilinanus agilis | reverse complement strand
TTAGAAGATTGGATTTCAGGGTCTCTTTAATTAATTTGAATAACGTTTGATTAGGTATCTAATATGCATAGAGCTCACTGTTAGTCACTAGAGATCCCAAGTCAAACAAAACAGTCTCTGCTTTTGAGGAGCTTATGTTCTACTGGGGGGCAAGAGCAGAACACAATTTAGACAAAATCAATAAATAGCAATTAATTGTAACATGGTAACAAATTAATTATAACAACTTCCTTCTATGCTCCATTTCATTTTTACTTTAAGTGCTCAAATTGGAATAAAGAAGAGTTCAAATTCTTCAGCTTTCTAGCTTTACCCATTCTTCCAAAGAACCCCCTCTATCACAGGCCCAACAAGTAGGCATCTAGATTCTGCCTGAAGTCCAGAGAAGGGGAATCTGTTACTTCCAGATAGCTGTTCCAGTTTGGGATACCTATAACTGCTAGAAAATTTTTCATGTAACACTCCAGTTATCCTCTTTGTAATTGCCATCTGTGGCCTTTTTCTATGTCTCTCTGAGTCATACAAAATAAGTCTTTCCCCTGGAAACCTTTTAAATATTTGAATGTTATCTTCCATCCCCTTGTCGACATGGAATCTAGAGTTCCCAAACTTGTAGCTTAGTGAGGTATGATGAACCCCAAGTTTAGAAATAGTTTGTAGGTTGGAGACCCCAAAGCTTGTGCTTGTTCCCTGTTCCCGTGAGATCCACCTTGAAGGGAATCTCAGGCTAGCAGTTGCAGACTGAATAATGGACCCTAGGGTAAATGCTAAATACTCTTTTGTCCTAGGTAGTCTTCCCCTTTATATCAAAGACCCTTCCCAGGAAGACTACCTGGGCAGGGACCATCCTTTAGTATCCATTGTGTAAACGGTCCCTTTCCCCTACACCCCAGCCTCTAGCTATGATCCATTTCTCTAGCTTGATTGTATCCTGTCAGTATAATGTCAATCATCTCCCCAGGCCCCTGGATCTTCCCAAAAGGTATATAAGTTCCCCAATTTCCTTTGTCCCTGGGAGTCCTCATCTAGCGTGGTGTCACTCCCAGGGGGATCAGGGAGCAGAGCGAAGCAGTGTTCATTTAGACTCTGCACAAGGCGCAGCTCTGCATAAGAGGCCAAGTAGCCTTCATCCCCCTTTCCCTTGATTAAAGAGTGGTTTTATGACTATTTAATAGTTCCTCTTTTTTCTAAGTTAACACCCTATTTTCCTAAATCTTTTGTTCTCTGGATAACTATCCTCAGGAAGTGGTTGAGATAAGATTTGAACCCAGGTCCTTTAACTCCAAATCCAGAAAATGGAACGGTTAGAATTTAGTACTAGCTCTGTCAATGAAGAATCAGCCCAATTTTATTCAGAAGGATTCACCTCCCCCAACTTAGAGGCATAAACATGAACCCTTTCCCCATGTCAGTTCTTAAATACTGTCTAGTAAGTCACAAGGAGACGACATTTGTGTCAATAGTTCCTTGAATTCAGAGACATTTTATTATCTTTTTAAAGCCTGACTCATAGTAGGAGTCTAATAAATGCTCATTAATTGATTAATCATATCATTGTGTGGCTAAAATGAAATGATATTTGTAAATATGCTCCAGGCTATCATCATCCTTACTTTTTGGTAGTAGGTACCATATATGTTATCTAGCATGAATCCAGTCATTTTACAGATGAATAAATTGATTCTCAGTAAGGGGAAATGACTAGTCCACAATCATTTAGATCTGTGATTCCCAAAGTGGGCATCACTGCCCCCTGGTGGGTGCTGCAGCGATCCAGGGGAGCGGTGATGCCACAGGTGCATTTATCTTTCCTATTAATTGCTATTAAAATTAAAAAATAATTAATTTCCAGGGGGGCTAAGTAATATTTTTTTCTGGAAAGGGGGCGGTAGGCCAAAAAAGTTTGGGAACCACTGATTTAGATAGATAAGTATCACAGCTAGGATTTAAACTCAAGTCAACAAATACCATGTACATCCCTTTTTCCACCACACTCAAACTGCCGACCACTATTTTGTGTGGTAGAATTGTCCCCTTGTCAATTTGAGAACCTGTGACCAGTGTCAGGGAATAAAAGGAAGAATCAGATGACTGTCGATCCATGTTGATTCTCATTATTGAGTTGGCTTGCACAAGATCTCATTATATAGCCTGAAACCTGCCAGAAAGAATTCAAAGCAAGAGCTAACTATTGAAAAAAACATTTCCAGTGGCTGGAGGCCATTGGAAAGGGCATTGGGCAAGAATGGGGGCGTCAACTCTTTTCTCACTTAAAATCTTTATTAATGATCTGGCAGACACAGTCAGAGGCACATCAATGAAGTTGGTGGGCGATGCTGAATCTGGAGGTGTCGAGACACCAGGGAAGCTAGAGAAATCATTCAAGGAAACCGAAGATTGGAAGAAACAAGTCCCAAAAGGCTAAATGACAGCTCAAGCTAAGCAAGGCAAGAGATGAATATTTCCCAAAGGAGAAATTAACCTTATGAAATGTGTGTGTGGGGAAAGGGATGTTCTAGCTGAGTTTTGGCAGATGGAGCTGCAAGTTGTCCCTTTGGTAGGGTCCTGAACATCAGGGAACCTGTCAAAGCTCTCTCAAACACAGCTATCCAGGGGCTGGTGAAGATCTGAGGAAGGGTCATAAGACAAACTTTGTCTTGTTTTCATGCTTAGTGCAGCATTTGTGGTAAGAGTCCCAGTTCTCTCAGGGTTCGAGAGGAATACTGGATGCAGCATTGGGTTTCCAGTTTGGAAGATCCACACTCAAATGATATCTCTGATTAGCAGCTGTGTGATAGGAAAAAGATGAGAAGAGAGCTTCGTCTTGTGATGTCCCTGGATATAAGGAACTTCCAGGTGAGGTAACTCCCTCTAAGAAAACAAATCAGGATCTTCTCAACTCTCTCAGTGCCTTTATTTCTAAAACGTTCAGTGACTTGCCCAAGATCACATAGCCAGTTAGTGTTGAATTCAGGCCTTTTTGGACTCAAGGTCAGCTCTCTGTCTATTACGCAATGCTATCTCTCACCAGCTGAACATGGGCAATTAGTTTAATTTATTTGAGCCTTAGCTCCTTCATTTCTAAAAATGGGATAATAATGCCTTATATTTTGAGCTTACTCAGTGGTTGTGAGGTTAAACTGAGATCATGTCTATAGAAAAGAACCTTGTAGATTAAAAAAAAATTTTAAACCCTTACCTTCTACCTTAGAATCAACACTATGTATTGGTTCTGAGGCAGAAGAGTGGTAAGGGTTAGGCAATGGGGGTCAAGTGACTTGCCCAGGGTCACACAGCTAGGAAGGGTCTGAGGCCAGATTTGAACTTAGGACTTTCCATCTCTAGGCCTGGCTCTCAATCCACTGAGCTACCCAGCTGCTCCCTGCACATTTTAAAAATGCAATATCAATGGCAAGTATTTGAAGTCAGAAGAGGCACAGGTTCAAATTCCAGCTTGACTACCTTTGTAATCTTGGGCAAGTAAGTAAAGTTTCCAAACCTCAGTTTACTCTTCTGTAACACACTACACATCTATTTGAAATCTCCAACACATGGTATATGCTGGATGTATCTGTAGACCCTGACTTTGTAATTGCAGCTCTCATAATAAAGTCAATTTTTCTCAGAAGATCTTTGCCTAGTCTTTTTCTTTTTATAAATGGCAGAGGTAGAGGAGTGGAGTAGATGTCACCTAGGCCCATCTTATCTCTAAGTCCTATGATCTTCTGATGGTAGAGCTTTTGAGAGAGTGTACAAAGGTTTGGGGGCTTCAGAAAACCATTGCATATCTTTGGGAAAGGAACAAGGGTAGTCTTTTTGTGGTAACCTCTTTGCATTATCCAGTAGGTTTTAAAAGCTTTTTGAATATGAAATGTGTATCTGAGAGGAAGCTGCTAACTGGCTTGCTTGATAAAGTAGTTCTGAGGTGATAGGAAGGAAGGAAGGAAGGAAGGAAGGAAGGAAGGAAGGAAG
>NW_025398385.1:0-1334 GCF_016433145.1 Gracilinanus agilis | reverse complement strand
TATATATATATATATATATCATGACACCACACCCCCATTCTAACTCTCCTATGTTTGTCATCTTTCCCCATTAGAACCTCCTTAAAGATAGGGACTGCTTTGCTTGCTTGTTTTTCATTGGGTTTTTTTTTTTAATATCCAGCACAAGCATATCATGAATTTTTTTTTTCATTCATTCATCTGCACATGCTGGGAGTGGAAGGATGGGAATTATGGTCTAGGCCCCATTATTGTAGACCCCTAAGAGCAACTAGACAGATGCCCCAGATGCTAGGACAGTATCCTCAATCCCATCTTCTCTTTCCCATTATAGGAAAGAATGGTAAATATTGTTTGGATACACTGCCTAGAGGGCTGATTACTCAGAAATGTCCCCTACCATCAACTTTCAGTCTATTATTGCCAGCCACAAGGATAGAACAGGAAGACCGATTTGGGATCCTGAGATAAGAGAAGAAACAGGGTCTTCCCACCCTTTGGAGCCTAATCTTCTCTTCTGCCACTCCCTCCCCAATCCCTTCATTATCAATTTATTTATCACCTCTCTTTTTCAGCTTTGGGAAGTCTTGCCTATCTATCTAGAAAGTAAAATACAAAATAAGGAAGGTAATATAAGGTAAAAAGGAAGAAAAGGGGAAGGACAGCTAAGACTAGCAAGCTTGCAGGGGATGGCGGTGGGGGGAGTGGAAGAGCAAAAGGTTTTCAAAGGATGAGGGAGGGGCCATTCTTATAAAAAGTAAGAGCAAGGACTAGGAGGGCCAGGAATGGAGAAGGGGGAAAGGGTGAAGTGTCTCATTTCCAATTCACTAATGCCTCTTGAGGAGTGATATCTCCATAAAACCAAAATTTCTGAGGCAAGGCTTAACATAGCCACTTTGGGGGGAAAAATCCTCAGCTCCTGTAATATAACAACAGAAAATAATTAAGGTCTAATAAGGTCAGTGTTCCACCTTAACACCTTTTCAGTTCCAGTTAAAACCTCTACTAATTTGCCAAGAAAAACTAGCCTCACTTGGGCCTTATTATTGGAATCACGTCCTGTCTCTTAATTTAAACGAGACTCACATAAGGATTTTTTTTCTTTTAAATTACAATGCCGACTTTCTTCCAGTTGATTACGGTATATGACTCTCCGTTGGAAGGCCATTATTTTTTTTGCTATGATTTACAAAGCATTTAAAGTGAAATCAATGTAATAAATATTGAAGTATTGTTAATAGATAATTCCATATATTTAACTGAGGACAGAGCCCAGCACAATGTTTGGGTAGCCAGGAGGGAGGCAGAGAATGATCAGGGCACTGGCAAGGACTAGAGATAAAGTGTCTTTTCTC
>NW_025398384.1:0-2727 GCF_016433145.1 Gracilinanus agilis | reverse complement strand
TATATATATATATATCTTATAGCAATATTTTTCCTCATTTTTTCTTTCCTCATATCATTCCCTTATTTTTCCATATCTGTGTCTTTCTACATCACATTTGGAGAAGAATTTCTAGCAAACATTCCAGTCAACAAAGCAAAGCATTGGCCAGAAAATGGGCAGCTTCATGTACTATTTTTTCTTTTTTTTTTAACCCTTAACTTCTGTGTATTGGCTTCTTGGTGGAAGAGTGGTAAGGGTGGGCAATGGGGGTCAAGTGACTTGCCCAGGGTCATACAGCTGGGAAGTGTCTGAGGTTGGATTTGAACCTAGGTCCTCCCGTGTCTAGGCCTGGCTCTCCATCCACTGAGCTACCCAGCTGCCCCCCAGCTTCATGTACTTTTTATAATCTTTAAAGCACCTTTTTGAATGAGTTGTATGGATATAGTCTGGAGAATTTAAATAGGGTGAGTAGGAGATCAGCTTCAAAATTGTGGCATCATTGCTTTGCTGGTATTATGAGCCAAAAGCTAAAGATATCAATTTGCTTGAATCACATAATATCAGATGCTTAACAGGCAGTTTTTAAATTTGGGGAGACATCATTCAGCAAAATTTGGGCCTCTTCATCTCTTTCCTCAGTAGTCATGGTCCACTGGGAGCTGCACTGAATATATTTGGCAGAAGACTCAGGGTTAGAGGAAGGAGGAGGGTCAGAAGGCCAAAGTTTGAGAATTGACTGTGCACTTAGTAGCTATGAGCCTTTAGGTAAGGGATTATACTTTTCTGGTCCTTAATTTCCCTCTCTGTCACATGAAGAGTTTGGAGGGGGAAATAGTTGAGAATCTTTCCAGCTTTAACTCTCTATGTTAACATGTGTTATATGTGCCTGGTGTTATGAGGAGCTGAAGCTGAATGAGTGTGGAAGATCCCTAAGTGTAACACACAAGTTGTGACAGTGAAATACCAAAGACTCCACAGGAATATTTGTAATGAAGCTGCTTCACCCAACTTCGGTATAACAGTGTCCCAGAACAGACAACCACGTGAAGAATCTGTGGTTAAGAGTACTCAGCTGCTTCTAACTGTCTATAACTGAATATGGATAATGATGTTCGACTATGATTTAAACCTTTTGCAGTTGAAAGGAATCTCCTTCTTCCCTCAAATACCCAAAGATATATTCACTAAACTCGCAGTTAGCATTTTGCAGGGTTGATAGCACCTCTGCACGACTGTTCTAATATAGTAGTTCTTTCTCTGAAAGTGGACACACAAGTCATTCTTCAAACAATACTGCCATTGTTATATGTAGTATTCTCTTGGTTCTACTCATTTCACTTTCACTTAGGTCTTTCTATGTTTTTCCAGAATTAATATAGTCATCATTTCTTATGGGACAGTCGTGTTTCATTACAATCATACACCACAACTTCTTCAGCCATTCCCCAATTGATGGATATTTTCCTCAGTGTCTAGTTCTTTGCCAGCACGAAGAGGACTATTATAAATATTTTAGTATGTATAGGTTCTTTTCATTTTTCCCTGACAACCTTAGGAAATAAATTCAATAGTGATATTGCTGGGTAAAAGGTATATACAATTTTATAACTTTGGGGGCATAATTCCAGATTGCTCTCCAAAGAGTTTTGATTGATTCACAGTTCCACCAATAGAGTCTTTAGCATTTCCTCCAATATTTGTCTTTTTGCCCTTTTATCATTTTAACTAACCTGAGAGGTTTGAGATAATATCTGAGAATTATTTCAATATGCATTTCTCTATTCAATAATGATCTAGAGTGTTTTTCATAAAATTATAGATAGCTTTGATACCTTCATCAAAAACTGCCTATTCATATCTTTTGACCATTTTTCATTTAGGGACTGGCTCATATTTTATACACTTGACAAAGTTTTCTTTATGTTTTTGACAAAAACCTCTTTCTGATGAAGTGGTGCAAATCTGGACACCCGGCAGTTCAAATTAATGGAACCAATATTTATTTATTAATCTATTGAGTAATAAATGTACTTACTGGCCAGGACAGGCTTTCTTAGTGAAAGCTGTGTCGGACTGAAGTTACAATGCAGTTTTTATAGGGTGCAAGATACAAAGCAAACAATGTCATTAATGAGACATAACCTTGTTGAAGCAAGCAAACTTTATTGTCTAGAAGCCATATTCATCACTAGCGTGGGGTTCAGGTCATTCCATTGTATATCTTATCCTAGACTGACTGCTTGAAAGTAAGGGAGTTACTTTCTCATGGATACTGACTGTATGTTGTTTTGGTTCTGAGCTGACTGACCTTCACAGGAAAGCTCATTTCTGATTTCTACTTTCCCCAGGGAGAAACAAGTTTTCTGGTCAATGACTTAGTTTACCTCACTTCACTGAGAAACTGCTAATAAAATTTCCCTCCCAATTTTCTTATTTCCTTCTAATCTTTAAGGTCTGTCCTAGTAAAGCAATGAAATTAAACTGTGCATTTTATTAGCCAGACATAGACCTGTATGAATAGTTTCCTGGAACTACTCTTGCTCTAAAGATAAAAATCTAACTCCTCAAAAATCTTTTCTCTTTTTTTTCTAAATAAGCAGTTTTTAATTTTATTCCCTTCCCTCCCTCCCTTTCTCTTTTCCACCCTTCCTCCCTCCCTTACTCTTTTTCTTCTTTCCTTTCTTCTTTCTTTCCTTTCTTCTTTCTTTGCTTCCTTCCTTGCTTGCTTGCTTGCTTCCTTCCTTC
>NW_025398383.1:0-4892 GCF_016433145.1 Gracilinanus agilis | reverse complement strand
ATATATATATATATATATATATATATATATATATATATAGAGAGAGAGAGAGAGAGAGAGAGAGAGAGAGAGAGAGAGAGAGAGAGAGATACATATACATATACATATATCATCTGGATTCAAATTTTGTATATATATACATATATGTGTGTGTGTGTGTGTGTGTGTGTATGTATGTGTCTGTGTGTATACACACATACATCTTAGAACATTGACTAGGAAGTTGTGAATGGTTAAAAATTTTGCCCAGAATCACATAGCCACTAAATGTTAGAGGCAAAACTTGAACCAATATCTTTTAAAATCTAAAATCAGCTCTCATTAAACTATGTTATGCTACCTTTCATTATACAAGGCATTATCATGATAATCAGCAATGGATATATGCATATTTTATTCACAAGTATTTTATACTCATGCATGAATAAATAACATATGTATATCTTATAGAGGCATGTAATGAATAATAAGTATATTATATGCATTTTTGTCATATATATATTGTTAACTTAGAAAAACACAGAACTATTAAATAATCATAAAACCACTCTTTAATCAAGGTAAAGGGGGAACAGGGCTACTTGGCCTCTTATGCAGAGTCCAGGATTGAATACTGCTTTGCTCTGCTCCTTGCCCCCACCCCCCACCCCGGGGGTGACACCAGGATAGATGACCACTCCAAGGAACAAAGAAAACTGGGGAACTTATATACCTTTTGGGAAGGTCCAGGGGTTGGGAGAGATGATTAACATTATACAGACAGGATACAATCAAGCTAGAGAAAGGAACCATAGCTAGAGGCTAGGGTGTAGGGGAAGGAACTGCTTACACAATGGATACTAAAGGATGGTCCCTGCCCAGGTGTGTCTTCCTGGGACTGGGTCTTTGATTCAATGGGCAAGACTACCTAAGACAAAAGGGTATTTAGCATTTACCCTGGGGTCCATTATTCAGTCTGCAACTGCTAGCCTGAGATTCCCTTTATGGTGGATTCTCAGGGGAACAGGGAAGCATAAGCTTTGGGGGTCTCCTACCTACAAGCTATTCCTAAAACTTGGGGTTCATCAGATCTCACTAAGCCACAAGTTTGGGGTCTCTAGATTCCACGTCGACAGTATATATCAGTTCTTTTACAGTCATGTCCAAATCTTGTTTCTTTTTGGAATTTATTGGCAAAGATACTAAAATGGTTTGCCATTTCTTTCTGCAGCTGGTTTTTCTTATGAGGAACTGAGGCAAATACAATTAAATGACTTGTCCAGGTTCACCCAGATAGTTTGGATCTGAAGTCAGATTTTCATTTAGGAAGACAAATCTTCCTCAGTCCAGGCTGAACTTTCTATCCACTGTGCCACTAGCATGTGAATGTATTATATGCATATTAAACACACAATGTGTATTTTACATTCATATATATATAAATTATGACATTTCATATATATGTATGTGTATGTGCATATATATACACACACTATTTGGATACACTACCATATTACATTGTATAATTGAAAGGTATTACAATGTAGTGAATAGATATCTAGTTTTAGATTTAGGAAAACCTGGGTTCAGAGCTTGCCTCCTACATTGGGTATGTAATTCTTAGCAAAACTCTTAATCACTCAATTCTGCTAGATCATGCTCCAACATGAAACTGCAGAGGAAGTAGATTACTATATTAATAGAGAGAGTTTCTATATCAGTGAAGTCACAAATTAGTTCACTGTCATCAAAATCATCACCAAGATCATCATCATTGAAAACATGAATACATAATACCTTTTTCACAAAAATAGTTTATACTTTAAATGTACATTTATGCACGTGTATAAATATACACATATATTTATGTATCCTCGTATGGGCATATATATGTATAGCTCTTTACCTATCTTTTGGGAAAAGTGGAAGAGAACTCTGGATTTTGAATACAAATATATGTATTCAAAAAAATAGACACACAAATAAATATGTATTCCCAGAAGTCTAAAATATAAAGAAATTTAGGATATATGTATTCATAGACATGCATATATGTACATATATAATCTGTGCCTATCTGTATCTACATATTACATATACATGTATATATGTACATGTTTATACATGTGTCAATAGTTATTCATAAAACAGAACAATTTAACAGCATTATTTAATTCATAGAAGAACCTTATAGCATAGTTTGTCTAATTCATGTATTTCCAGTGTGTGGTGTAAAAATCAGTCGTAATTATGGTTAGCTTTGAGATTAATAGCAATAGTGATAATTTCTGATGAATTTTCCCAGTAACTCTCCTATATAGATGAACTCAGTGAGGCCCTTCAGTGGAGAAAGGCCTCTCTCTACATAACAAAGAGCAGAGACATTTTCTTCCTAAAGGGAAGAGACCCTTCCCCCATCTGAGCCCCTTCTCATTATTTTACTCCTTTAAAAGTGTCTAAACACTTTTCTTTTCCTTTATTATTAATTCTCAATTGACTTGCAATTAGCAATTCAAGGATTAGGAGAATGAAGTCCCATGGAAAATTACAGTCCAAAGAGTCTAGTGAGAAGGCTACATTGCCTAGAAGACAAAGACTGTGGCTCTGGCCTTGCACATTCCTGAATTGTGACCAAAACTGAGAAAGTGTTTATTTGAGAAGTACTCCTGTGATTCAGAGAGAGCTGGAAGACTCTTGGAAGATAAGACAAGATAAAAATAAATATATAACATATTCAGACATTAGGTCACACACAGGTGTTGGGTAACTTAAGGCTCTACTGTATTAATTTCCTATAAATTATGAATTAATTTGTACACCTTTGGACACCACTGCTGAGAGACCACTCAGTGTTGCAGAACTCCTTGATAGTTCCCGTTATCCCCCTTTCCCACTGTCTTCTGCTTTCCCCCTTTCCTAAATAAAACTGCAACCTCCAACATCTTATCAAGTCTCCTGTTTGCTCATTAAAGTGATTTCTTTGGGGTACAAGTTCCTCCCAGATTCCACTCCACACACCAGGGCCCAACATTTTACTGTGGAAATTTATAATGAATTTTATAATGAATCTTTGTAGCTAGCATGACTGATGCTTAGGTATCAGATCCAGCCAGTTACTTGGAAAGTGCAGTATTATTGCATAATTTCACAGATTAAAAACAAACAAACAAACAAACAAACCTGAAATCGATAAAGAATATAGCTGAAGATGAGTTTCCCAGGACACTTAGCTAATAAGTGGGTCAGTGTCTTTTGTAAAGAGTAAATAAGAAGATGTTTGTGGGGGAAATTAGTACTTCAATACTTCAATGTTTCCAATAAAGATAACTCACATTAAGAAGCAGGCACTACCTTGCAAAATGTTTAGACATCATTTGCCCACAAATTTAACCATTTTCTGAGTATCGTTTGTGAGGGACCTTGCAAACCTGTAGTGAAACCTCCCATGAAAAATATCATTGTGAGATGAATTTTTGTCTCCTGAGTTATTTGTTTTATATGTTTTTTTGTTTTTTGTTATTTTTTTTTTCGTTTTCTATATTTGAGGTTTCTATATGAAATGATGGCTAAATTAGCTACCTATTTATATAGCTGTGATTATGATGATTTTCTTAGGGGCTGAGACCCCTTACCATGTATCGATACAAATTCATTCCATGTGTTTATGAGCTTGACATCTCCTTTATCTTAGGCTCCAGAAAGAAAAGGAAGAGCCAGCAGTTATAAATACCTAATGAGGAGGTTGCCTAATCATCTCTCTTGAGTGATTCATTGTGTCTATATAGCAGAAGGTGAGGTCTGGAAAATGGACCCTTCATTTCCTTTCTAAAGTCCAACTTCCTTTCTTCAAAATGCAAATGGACTCAAAATGCCTTCATTAAAACCCTAAGCACATCTAAACAATTGTCTTTCAAAATAGATATTAAGTAAAATATTGCTATATAGACTCTGCTGTCTTTCTGCTGTCAAAGTTAATATTTCATCCTCTCCCTCCCTCTCAGACTACTAGATAAATATAATCTTTTGAAAGATAACAGATTCATCTTAATTATTATTGATTTGTGGCAAAACAACTCAACTATGCCACCAGCAATGTTATCTTATTGGATTTGTTAACACATAGAATGAGCTGTAAATAATGTATACATAAAACACTTCAAAGAAATGAATTGCCAGTATCCCATTAAGCTTCAGTTGTCAGAATCTGTTTCTAGAAGGGTTACAAATGTTACCAATAAGAAAGCTAAGTATTGCCATATATGGAGGAAGGCAGCCTACTCTATCATACAACATATGAGCATAAGATCACTAGAGATGGATGATAAATGATGAAATTAAAATCTTTCCCACTCAAAAACAAGATTTCTTCTCCCATGACTATATATCTGTTTATTAGCTTTCTCAGAAAGCATAAGTGCATGAAAAAAGTTCAATTTTAAAATCATAAATAAATTCTCAGTCTTAAACAATTATTTTAGCCCTTTTCCTTTGGTCCCAACTGTGAAAATCTGGGATCTGAAACAAAATCAGCAAATGTCTTTAGTGTCAAATATTTAAAAGTCATCTATATTTTTCTAATGTCATATATTTGCTAAATTCAGCACATCTTCTGGCAGCTGACTTGCACTCTGTGAGCCACGGGCAGTAGGTGAGAGTATATAGATGGCTCAGCTCAATTCCTTCTCATAAAAGAAAAAAAAAAAAAGAACCCAAGCATAATAATAGCGAGAGCTCTAAAAGTACTTTGGAAGTAGAAAGCCAAATCACAGATAGATTATTTAGAATGTCACTTTCAGGAGAATAAATACTTCTTGAGGCTATGGTTAGCTTTGTTTTCCTTCCTTCCTTTGTTTCTTCCTTCCTTTGTTTCTTCCTTCCTTCCTTCCTTCCTTCCTTCCTTCCTTCCTTCCTTC
>NW_025398382.1:0-3669 GCF_016433145.1 Gracilinanus agilis | reverse complement strand
CTTACTGGAAAGGCTTCTAACTTATCCCCATTAAAGATAAGCATATGCTACTTATCATTTTAAAGAATTTCCCATTTATTCCTATGCTTTCTTGTTTTTTTATAGGAATGGGTGTTTTATTTTGTCAAAGACTTTTTCTGCATCTAGTGAGATAATCATGTGATTGCTTTTAGTTTGGTTATTGATATGGTCAATTATGCACATAGTTTTCCTAATATTAAACCAGTCCTGCATACCTGGTGTAAATCCCATCTGGTCATATTGAATGATCATTATAATATATTGCTGTATCCTCCTTGCTGGTATCTTATTTAAAGTTTTTGCATCTGTATTCATTAATTTAATTGGCCTGTAATTTTCTTTCTCTTTTACTGTTCTTCCTGGCTTAGGTAATAGTACCATATTTGTTTCATAAAAAGAATTTGGTAGAATTCCTTCTCTGCCTATTTGCCCAAATAGTTTATGCACTATTGAGTTTAATTGTTCTTTACATGTTTGATAGAATTCACTTGTGAATCCTTCTGGACCTGGGGATTTTTTCTCAGAAAGTTCACTGATGATTTGATAAATTTCTTTTTCTGATATGGGATTATTTAAGGATTTATTTTAAGGATATTTACTTTAATTAAGGATATTTATTTAAGAATATTTACTTCTTTTGCTAATCTGGGCAATTTGTATTTTTGTAAATAATTATCCATTTAACTTAGATTGCCAGATGTATTGTCATATAATTGGGCAAAATTGCTCCTAATGATTGCTTTAATTTCCTCTTCATTGGTGGTGAGTTCATCCTTTTTATTTTTCAAACTGATTATTTGGTTTTCTTCTTTCCCTTTTTAAATCAAATTAACTAACACTCTATCTATTTTATTCCTTTTCACATAAAACTGACTCCTGGTCTTATTTATTGGTTCAATAGTTCTCTTACTTTCAATTTTATTATTTTCTCCTTTATTTTTTAGGATTTCCAATTTAGTCTTTAATTGGGGATTTTTAACTTTTTCTTTTTTTTGTTGCATGCTCATTTGATCTACTTTTTCTCTATTTTATTGAAATTAGCATTCAGGGATATATTTTCCCCCTAAATACTGTTTTAGGTATATACATATATTTTGATATGTAGTCTCCTTATTGTTATTTTCTTTAATGAAATCACAAATTGTGTCTACAATTTATTCGAACCATTTTTGTGAAAAATTAGATTATTTCATTTAGTTTCCAATTAATTTTAAATTTGTCTTTCCATAATTTCTTATTGATTATAATTTTTATTGCATTATGATCTGAAAAATTCACATTTATTATTTCTGCTTTTTTCCATTTGATTGTGAAGTTTTTATGTCCTAGTTCATGGTCAGTTTTTGTCTATGTACTATGTGCTGCTAAAAAAGAAGGAATAGGCCTTTTTATCCCCATTCAATTTTTTCTAGAAAGCTATTAAATCTAAATCTTTCCTAAAATTTCATTCTTTACTTCTTTCTTGTTTATTTTTTGGTTAGATTTTGCGTTATCTAGTTTTGAGAGGGGAAGGTTGAGGTCCTCCACTAGTATAGTTTTACTGTTTATTTCCTCCTTAAGTTCATTTAGTTTCCCCTTAAAAAATATGGTAACCATACCATTTACTAAACACATGTTTAGTACTGATATTACTTCATTGTCTATACTATCTTTTATCAAGATGTAATTATTTTCCTTATCTCTTTTAATTAGATCTGTTTTTGCTTTAGCTTTGAGATCATGATTGCTGCTCATGCTTTTTTAACCTTGGTTGAAGTCCAATGGATTCTACTCCTTCCATTTACACCTTTATTCTGTGACTATTTATCTTCCTCAAATGTGTTTCTTATAAACAACATATAATAGCATTCTGGTTTTTAACACACTCTGCTATCAACTTTTGTTTTATAGGTGAGTTCATGACATTTACATTCACAGTTATGATTACTATATATGAATTCTCCTCAATCTTGTTTTCCCCATTTGATCCTGCAGTTTCCCCTTTCACTTTGTCCTTCCACACAAGTGTTTTGATTTTAATCATGCCTCCATTCCCTCTCTCTTATATTACTCCCCTCCCCACATCAATATTTTTATTTCCCTTCTACTTCTCTATAAGAATAGAAAACCATGAGTCTGGTTGTTATTCCCTCTCTGTGCTAATTCTAATGAGAGTTCGGTTTAAGTATTGCATATCTTCACTCTCATTCTCCCCTCCACTGTAATAGCTTTTTTCCCCCATGCCTCTTTAGATGATATAATTTACTCCATTTTATCTCTGTCTTCTCTATTCTCTCAGTGTAATTCTCTTTCCCCCCTTGATTTTTTCACATATCATCCTAAACAGCTTACTCCCATAACCTCTGTCTATGTATACTTTTTCTAATTACTATGATAATGATAAAAAATTTAAGAGTTGAAAATAACATCTTTCAGTGTAGGAATATAAACAATTTGACCTTATCAAGTTCCTTAATTTTCTCTTTCTTATTTACCTTTTTATGCTTCCCATTAATCTTGTGTTTAGACATCAAATTTTCTGTTTAGGTATGGTCTTTTCATAAAGATTATTTGGCAGACTTCTATTTTATTAAATGATCATTTGCCCCACTGTAAGAATATAGTCAGTTTTGATGGGTAGGTGATTCTTGGTTGTAAACTAGTTACTTTGCCTTCCAGAATATCATATTCCAAGTCTTCTTAGTCTTTAATGTAGCAGCCAATAAATCCTATGAAATTCTGACTGTGACTATTTTAACTTTTGAATTTGGCTATGATATTCCTTAGAGTTTTCATTTGGAGATTTATTGCAGGAGGTGATCTAAGGTTACTTTCAATTTATTTTGCTCTCTTGCTGAAGAATATCAGGGAAGTTTTCTATGATAATTTTAATGTGATGTATAGGCTTTTAAAAAATTTATTTTGAATATTTTCCCCTGGTTACATATTTCATGTTCTTTCCCTCTTCCCCAAACTCCCCTACCCCTCTTAGCCTACTCACGATTACACTGGGTTTTACATGTATCATTGATCAAGACATAATTCCATATTACTGATAGTTGGACTAGTTATCATTTGGTGTCTACATCCCTAATAATATCCCCATTAGCCCATGTGTTCAAGCAGTTGTTTTTCTTCTGTGTTTCTCCTCCCACAGTTCTTCCTCTGAATGTGGCTAGTTTTCTTTCTCATAAGTTCCTCAGCCTTGCTCTGGATCCTTGCAATGCTGCTAGTAGAGAAATCCATGATATTTGACTGTACCACAGTGTATCAGTCTCTGTGTACAATGTTCTCCTGGATCTGCTCCTTTCACTCTGCATCAATTCCTGGAGGTCATTCCAGTCCACATGGAATTTCTCCAGTTCTTTATTCCTTTGAGCACAATAGTATTCCAGCACCCACAGATACCACAATTTGTTTAGCCCTTCCCCAATCTGAGGACATTCTCTCATTTTCCTTTTTTTTTTTTTTTTGCCACCACAAAGAGTGTGGCTATAAATATTTTTATACAAGTCTTTTTCTTATTATCCCTTTACGGTATAATCCAAGCAGTGCTACGGCGGATCAAAAGGCAGATAGATTTTTTTTTAAAATTTATTAATAATCGTTTTTAACATGGTTACATGATTCATGCTCCTACTTTCCCCTTCACCCCCCGCACTCCCCCCA
>NW_025398381.1:0-3307 GCF_016433145.1 Gracilinanus agilis | reverse complement strand
ATATATATATATATATATATAGTGAGAATATAAAGTAACCTCAGAAAGAAGGAATTCAGGGGGTAGAAATTCAAGAGGCCTCTAAAGAAGAAAGTGTTAGAGCTAAATCTTGAAGAATCCAAGGGGAAGAGTTGAAGAGGGATACAAGCAGGAAGTCTATAGAGATGGAGCATCCAAGGAACAGGAAGCAGAATAATGTTGTTCATCTAGAAAAACAGCTTGAAGCTAGACTGTGTTCCCTGACTACTAAGAAAAGAAAAGAATTTGTATTTTGTTCTATAGGCAATGGACAACTTCTAAAGGCTTCCAAGCTAGAAGGTGGCAGGAATCCTTCCCTGTATTTTTTCTCCCTGTATGAGAAAGATTACCCAGAGCAAGTGGGGAGGAGGAAGACTGTAAGAAGACTGGAAAGATAGGAAGGGGCCAAGTTTGGAAGGGACAAACAAAGCATATTATATCTGATCCTGGAGATCATAGCAGTAACCGGAGTTATTGAGGAATGGGGGTGACATGAGCAAACCTATACTTCTGGAAAATTACTTTGACAGCTAAATGGAGAATGGATGGGGATGTGGTAGTTTTGAGTCAGACAGACAGATGATAGGCAGATGGATGCATGGATATATAGATAGACAGACAGACAGAGACAGACAGAGAGACAAATACCAGAGATACTATGAAGATGTAAACTAGAAGCTTGACAATGATGAGATATGCAGGGTGAGTGAGTTATTGAGCCTAATAGCAGGGTTGCAAGCCTAGGTAACTGGGAGGTTGGTTGTGTACTCAACAGCAATAAGAAACTTGAGAAGAGGGTAGGTTTTGGGGGAAAAGTGTAATAAAGGGATAAAGGGAATGGTAATGAGGGGGTCACTAGGGGCCTAGGAGCCAGTAACTAAACTAGCTGGAGATTGGAGTCGATGTTATCAGAAGGGAGCAGCCTCAGCTGAGCTGCCCTGTGAATCTCCACTGTTAGCTGCAGGCTCCTTTAAGATGTTGGGTAGGTGGCCCCTCCCTGCTGAGGTAACTGCCTCCCTATTGAGTGAGAGCAGAACCCAGTAGGAAACTGTGACTCAACTTCCTGCCAACAATGGAGGCTTAGATTTCACTTCCACAGTAACTCCTACTTCTCAAAATTCTGTCCTCTCTTTAGTCTCCTTAGCCTTGAAGGTGTTGGAATAATCACAGGAATTCACAGATTAAGGCTAAGGGATTTATTTGTAATGGAAAGGGAAAACTAAGGTAAGAGGGGTTAGGTTTGTTAAGCTGTTGCTAGGGGCAATTGCCAGGTGCTGGCAAAGGACCTAGAAGAGGCAAAGAGCCCTCAGCCAGAGATAACTAGACTCTGGCTTGGTGTTATTTGATCAGCTAGGTAGACTGATGATGTTATTGAGTTCCTCTAGAGATGGACCTAACCACTAGGATTCCGCTACCTAAGTTCCTACCCACGATCCACAACCCTCCTCCACAACCCTCCTCCCGGTGCCCCAGGGGGAAGGTCAGGTAAGCAAGTTGCCTGGGTGAGGACAAGGGAAATCAGAACCTAGGGATGGGTTTGCAGGGGCCTTTTATAGCCACAGCCCAACTGCCAGTTGGCACCTGCCCATGGCGCATGCCATTTGGCAAGCTTCCATTCAGGGTAACTGACAGGTTTGCTTAGGGCAATATTGCATGCAAAATCCCTGCACTACAAAAGATAAGAAGTTGTTTTGGTTATATTTGAAATGAAGATTCAATAAAGGGGACTGAGGAGTGACCAGATAGGAAGAGAATTAGGAGAGGGCAATAGCATGAAAATTTAAGAGAGAATATTAGGAAAGAAAGGATAATCCACAATGTCTAAGGTTACAGTGAGGTCAGGAAAGTTGAGGATTGAGAAAAGGTAATGCAAAGATCAATGGTCATTTTGGAATGATAAAATCAAAAAACAGGTATACCTTGGATGGCTGGATATTTTTTAAACTAAACATAGGACTTTTTAGTTGTTACCAGGAAAATATCTAGTCCTCAGAACCATAACCACTAATATTTGTAACCTCACCACAGTAGTCACAGTACTAGGGAGGAACAGGCCAGGGCCCACTTTGTGGAATGTTTTCTACCTACTGAAAATGCTTCACTAAATGGGGAAGGGGGGGGAGGGGGGAGGCAGTCTGGCCTTGCACAACAGGATTACAAGAAACTAACCCAAACTGGTTTTTAACTCATCTTAAAAGACTCGGACTACAGAGAGTTATGGTGAATTCACTGTTTTATAAGAGATTCTAGCAACTGAGGGAAGAAAAAAATTAAGTCTGGCTTGCATATCAGTGACTAAAAACTCCCTAAATAGGTATTGGTTCTCAACCTCTCAGTCCTTATTTAATGACCATCCCTGCCTCCTTGACAACAACTTGGGTCTGATTTAATTACGGAATCAACCTGAATTGTTGATTCCTGGCGGCCACACATTCTAATATATATCTATAAATACTTAAATTTTCCTTCTTACACACAGACAAATATTCCTATAGAGTTTTTAATTTTGCAAAGCACTCTTACCATTTGTGATCCCATTCAATCCTCACAATACCCAAATCGAGGCCACCAAGTAGGAGTTTACATACCAATTCTTCAATATCCATTCAATTAAAAAAAATTTTTTTTAATTAAGCCCCAACCATGTGCTAGGCACTGGGGATACAAAAAACAAAACCAAGCCATCCCTACATCAAAGAGCTTATATTCTACTGGGGAGGGGGTGGGGGTGGGAATAAAACATGTACTTAGATTTTTAAAATATACAGGATATGTATGCAAAGTAATTTCAAGAAGTAGAGACTACACCAAATGAAGGATCAACGAAGAGGAGGTAATACCTGAACTGGGCTTTGAAGGAAGGCAGTGATTTATGAGGTGTTGTGTTCAGTAAAGAGGGAACACGAGGGACAGTTTGTGCCAAAGGCTCAAGTTTGTGTCATAGAATGTGATCCATGGGAACATTGCCAGGCTGGTTTGATTAAAATGAAGACCATATGAATGGGGAAATAAAGCTAGAAAGGTAGAGAGCAGGGAGCCAGATTATAAAGAGTTTAAGGGCTTCTGGCAACCTGGACTCATTTGCAGATTTTTTAACAAGGGAGTAAAAGGGTCAGCTCCATGTTTGGGAAATATCTATTTGCCAGCTGTATGGAATATGGATTTGAGAAAGGAGAGACTGGAAGCAGAAAGAACAATTAAGAGGCTGTTGTACAAAACATCTGACCACTAAAAGTTGTAGCATCCCCCTGTAGCCAGATTAATGCTCTGTTTTCCATCCCACAGGGTG
>NW_025398380.1:0-11216 GCF_016433145.1 Gracilinanus agilis | reverse complement strand
CAGCCTGCTAGCATACTAGTGTTTTTAAGTTTGAAAAGTGTTTTACACAGGTCAACTCATACGATTACCTTGTGATGTGTTAAAAAAGGAAAAGAGATACAGGAAAAGGATTCTCACGGGTCCCCAGGCAAAGAAGGCTAAGCCCCAGGCGAGGCCAAGCAGGAAGGTGAGGCTCATGGTACTCTTGAGGTCACGCAGTATTGTATTTCTCCACACTCTCTGCTTCTGGCACTTAATGGAATTGATTTGGATAAGAACAATGAAGAAGATGAAGAGATTGAAGAGGAAGATGAGGCAAAAATAGCCCACGACAGAGATGTAGAAGATAATATCATCTTGAATCCAGCAGCTGTGGGAGGGGAAAAGGGGGCACAAGAAAAAGGGGCAAATATGTCAAGTAGAGAAAAAGAGAATCGTAGACTCTCAGAACCTGAAGGAATTTTAAAGACCATCAGGTTCTGAATAACAACCCCCCTTCCCCATTTTATTTATTTTTAATTAAATTAAAATGTTTAACCCTTACCTTCCATTTTAGAATCAATACAAAGTATCAGTTCCAAGGCAGAAGAGCAGTAAAGGCTAGGCAATGGGGGTCAAGTGACTTGCCCAGGGCTCACAGCTAGGAGATGTCTGAGTCCAGATATGAACCCAGGCCCTCCTGTCTCTAGGCCTGACTCTCAATCCACTGAGCCACCCAGCTGTGTCCCCTTCCCCATTTAACAAAGGAGGAAAATGAGGCCCAAAGTTTAGAAGCTGCCTGAAGTCACATAGAGGTGGGACTACAACTTGGGTCTCTAGTCTCCCAGTTTAGAGCTGTACCACAAAGATGGCATTTATTTACCTCATAGGATAGGATTTAACGTAGGACTCTGGGAGCCCGATACCCTCTGTTATAAGGGAGGAGACTAAGGCCCAAGAAAGGGTTAAACAGCTTATCCCAGGTTATACCATTGGCCAAGCTGGAATCAGAACCCAGGTCTGTGAACTCCAAATCCATTGCTCCCTCCACTGGAAGAAGAGTGGTAGCAAGTAGCCATCTGAACCCTGCATAGCTAAGCATAGCATATGTCTGGCATGATTGCACATGTATATCCTGTATCGAATTGCTTACCATCTCAGGGAGAGAGAAAGAAAATCTAGAACTCAAATGTTTTTCAGATACATGTTAAAATTTACATATAATTGGGAAAAATACAAAATATATTTTTGAAAACACGTAACTAGTTCCTTCTTTGAAAGTTCACACTCGGAGCTGGAAGGGCTTTCAGAGGCCATCGAAATATTACTACAAAGTGGTCACTGACGGTTAAGCTTCTTAAAGATTTACGGTGGGGGGGGGGAACCCACTACTTTCCCAAGGCAGCCCATTCCACTTTTGGACAGACCTCAGCTTGAAGAAAAATGACCCTTACAAACCCGGCCCAGATTTGTTTCCTTCCTAGTTCCACCAATCAGCCTGGGTCTTTGCCCCTAGGGCACAACAAAACAAGTTGGATCCCACTCCATTTTCTTGGGTACAGTGAAAACTGTCAACGGTAATGAAAACACTACGGAAGGAGAATTGAGGAGGTACAAGTTGTATTATGTGAATTGCAAGCCTCCCACTCCAGCCGTGACAGGGACAAAGGGAAATGCTAGGCCCTGAGGGGGTGAAGGACGGTGTTTTTCTATTAAGAAGTGTGCAATGGTGCATGTGTAACATCTCCAATTACCTACCAGAGGCATTCATTAATCATCTCTCTGTTGTGGGACATGGGTACAAGGCCAATTTAATAATAATAGCCAACACTCTTGTAGCCTGAAGGTCCCTCTTTTCCTATTTGGTGGACCCACAAAGCAACATCTGGATCTCACTTTCAGGTTTTTTGAAGCATCTCCCTCACAACTCCCCAATAACAATCCTCATTTTACAGGTGAGGAAACTGAGTCATAAAGAGAAACATAGAAATCTGCTATGTCTTCAGGTAATAATAATAATAATAATGATAATAACAACAATAATAAATTTATACAGCACCGTGTTCTAAGCGCTTTACAAATGTTATCTCTTTTGATTCTTACAAGAACCCTGGGAAGTAGGTGCTCATATGATACCCATTTTACAGAGGAGGAAACTGAGGCAAACAGTGAAGTGACTTGCCCAGGGCCAGATAGCTAGTAGTGTCTGAGGCTGGATCTGAACCACAGTCTTCCTGACTCTGGGCCTGGCACTCTATCCGCAGTGCCACCTAATTAATTGCCTCAAGTGTTTCATTAAGGTGCTGTCACCTAGAGGAGAAGAATGAGACTTGTTCTATTTTGGTCTCAGAAGGCAGAACTAGGAACAGTGGAACTGGAGATTGCAAAGAAGCAAACAACTCTGGATAAGAAAAACTCTGGCAATTAAGAACACAGTGTCCCAGAGTGGAATGGGCTCCTTCAGAGGCAGTGAGTGTTTGGGTGGAGGCTTTGGAGGAGACTCCCAGTCTGGTAGAGACCAGACTATTATCTATAGCAGGGTGACTTGGTGCTGGGGACCTTTAGCTTGGTGGAATCAAATGAACACTGGATGCGGGAAGCAAAAACATGGCCTTGACAGGTCTCAGCTAGCTAGAGGCCTTAGACAAATCTGTGAGCCTCAGTATCCTCGGTGCCCCAGACAACTTAGACTAAGTGGCAGGATGGGTACATATCTGCATTGGTAGAGGGAGTTTTCCTACTGGGAGTTCCCTATATAGTCAAAAAAGAGATAATAAGACTATAGAATGGGACCTCTCTAATGACATTCTCCTCTAATGCTTCTCTAATTCTGAGTTCTCAATGGCAGAGGCCAAACTCTAGTGGGTGAAAGAGTCTGTGCCTCATGGCCATCATGTCTGCCATCTGAGGTCTGGCCTAGCAGTGTGTTAACAAGCTTGCCCCCGGGGTGACACCAGATAGTCTGAAGACCAGAGTTTGACTTCTTCCTTTGTGTGACCACCCCATTGATTTTATTGGACTAGGTCAGTGTTGGCAAGGGTTTTTGAGTTCGAGTGCCCAGAGCACAAATTCAAGCTGACTGTGAGCCCCCAGCATTACCAAAGAGAGTGGCAGGAGGAAGTACTTGCTTTTGGGTGGCTGGATAGAGGGGCTGGGCATGCAAAAAATGTCCTCAGGCACTGGGAAGAGGGGGAACAGAGTAGCTCCCCAAGTGCCAGCTGGTCATACGTGCCAATGCTGAACTAGGTTAATCAAAAAGTCTAAGTAGGGGCAGCTAGGTGCCTCTGTGGATTGAGAGCCAGGCCTAGAGATGGCTCTGGCTGGCCTCAGACCCTTCCCTAGAGGTGTGACCCTGAGCAAGCCCCTTAACTCCCACTGCCTAGCCCTTACCGCTCTTCTGTCTTGGAACCAATGCACGGTATCAAAATTAAGATGGAAGTTAAGGGTTTTAAAAAAGGGTCTAAGCTTTGGAAAGGAGGTTATATATTGCCCAAACCACATGTAAACTAGAAGCCAGGCTATAATATCCATAATAAGCTGTCATCTAGCATTTGCTTTCCTCCAGTGCAGGCTAATCTACTTCCTCCCAAGGCAGCTCTTTCTACTTTAGCTCGATCTAATTGTTAAAAACTTTTTCCTTTACGTCAAGCTGAAATTTGCCTCTCTGAAAATTTCTACCTTTTATTTCTTGATCTGCCCTCTGGGGCCAAGTAAAAGGAGACGAAGCCTTTTATCACGAGATGGCCCTTCAAATCTATAATAATAACTGACATTAATAACCAACATTTACATAATGAAAGATCATACCCGTAGAGCCATCTATTTCAGATGAGGAAACAGGCTCAGAGAAGGTTAGAGACATCGCTCAGGGTCACACTGCTTTGAAGTGGCTAAGGTGAGATTCAGGTCTTCCCAACTTGAGGTGCAGCATTTTTTCCACTAAATCCCTGCTGCTCTGCTCAAAGACAGACAGCTACCGCCTGCCTCCCGAGGCTCTTCTTCAAGTTAACCATCTCGGGGTGGCTCCTTCCACCATTCCCCATACAGCATGATCTCAAGGCCCCTTCACTATCCTACTCAATAGCTTAGCAACACCCACCCTAAAATGTGACTTCCAGGACTGAGGACAGCACTCCAAGTGCGGGCTGACTCATGGATACTTGGCCCCAGACCACTCTAACTCAGTGCGAAGGCGTGTTGGTGGGCAAAGAGGAATGGAGTGGGGACGGCAGGAGAGATGGGCACTAGTGTTTTGTCCCAGTGGAGAGAGCACTTACCTAATTAATGAAATAAGTCCTCCTTGAACAACTGAATTCTGGGAGAGATTGCCACTTTATCCAACAGAAAAGTCCTAATACATCCTTCCCCTCCATGTGTCTCTCCTGCCACCCCACAGAGTTTTCATTCGTTCATTCACTCATTCATTCATTCATTCACTCATTCATTCATTCAAAACACTCTTACTTACAAAGATGTGGATGACTTTGAAATGCCATAAAAATCCCTCCTCACAGCAAGTATGACCCCTACGATGATTGCTGGTACTCCTAGTGGGGAAGGCAGATAAGATAGGGAGGGGTGAACAAAAGAAGAACGTATTAGGCAGGAAGAAAGAAAATCCTTTAAGAAATTTCCCGCCATGTTAAATGAGTCACAGATGGATGGGCATCAGAACACTATTGTTTGTGGATTCGCCAGAGCTAAGCACCCTGAGGAGGAGTTTTCCAATCTGCTAACAGAAACAGTGGGCCAATGGCTCAAACATAGCACCCACAGCTTAGTACAAACAGCAGCCGAGCCAAAAAGCAACTTGGCAGTGGGTGAACTGGGAAGCAGTTTTTCACCAAGCATTTCTTCCTCCAAAGTAGGGCTCCCCAATTTTCTCCTTTGGCACAGTGCTTCCAGTCAGGCCCTTGTGCCTTTGGAGGCTTGCCAGGCCACTTTGGGGGAAAAAAGGAACAATCAGCTCACCAAGTAATCACTTGAATGCTCTTTCAGCCTCAGTCTCCTTATCTATAAAATGGGTAGAATCATCCCAGCACTGAGAGATAGCACGGCCTACCTTTAACTGGCTATATAACCATGACAAGTCACTTAACCTCTGAGTTGCTGGTCTACCTCAGAAACTGCCATTATTTCTACATGGGAAATTTCATTGAAATTAGAGGCGAAAGAAGAAGGCGTCTAAGGATGATTTTCTTGAGGCACACATTTCTTGTGCATAATCATGGGATGTCAGATTTTAAGGAGAATTTAGAGATCACCCGGTTCAATGGTCTCATTTTACGGAAGAGGAAACTAAGACCTGGACAGGGAAGAGAACTGCTCATTTGAGGTTACACACAGGTAGTCGAGGGCAGAGAGCGAGACCTGGATTAGACCCTAGGGACTAGAACCTAGCTCTTCTGACTCCAAATTGAGGGCTTTATTCTACCATATCATATCATGCTATAAGCTGTTTGACAAAGCTATTCTAAGAGGCCAGAGAGAATCTCATGCCCTAGGGTGGGGCAGTGTCAAAGGAGAGAAGAGGGCATATGAGATGTTACAAAAGTAAAAGTGACAGGCCTTGGCAATAGACTGGATGGGCTAGGGGCGGGTTAGGAGTTGAGGATGACATTTAGGCTGCAAGCCTGGATCACTGGGAGGATAGTGGTAGGAAGAGGGGTGGCTTTGAGGGAAAGATGTCTGAAAGGCAATTGAAGATATCAGAAAGAAGATCAGCCTAGAGTTTGGGATTAGATAACTAGATTCAAAAGTCATCAGCTTGGAGATGATAATGGAATCCCTGGGAACTGATGAGATCACCAAATGCAATAATTTAGAGAGGGGGCAGCTGGGTGGTTCAGTGAATTGAAAGCTAGGCCTAGAGATGGGAGGTCTCAGGTTCAAATCTGCCCTCAGACACTTTCTAACTGGGTGACCCTGGGCAAGTCACTTCACCCCCACTGCCTAGCCCTTATCACTCTTTTGCCTTGAAACTGATACCTAGTATTAAGTCCAAGAGAGAAAGTAAAGTTTTGGGGGGAAAAAGAAAGAAAGAATATAGGGCAAAAGAAGAAGGCCCAGGATAGAGCCCAGGAGCTGTGTACCCATGTTTAAAGGGCCTGGATCCAACAAAGGAGACTGAGAAGGAAGGGTCTGATAGGTAGGAAAACCAGAAGTGAATAAATAGTGTCTTGAAAAGCTCAGGAGTTTAACCTCTCATCCTCAATTTCCTTAAATGTAAAATGAGAGAACCTAGTTCTAGACCCATAGGCCATATAGGTTGCTGACTCCTGACCAGAGAAGCTCTAAAGGCTCTTATAACTCTAAATCTTCTATCCTATGAATCCAGCCAGCCAGCTAGTTCCAAATCCATCTAATTGTAGCATTACCCAATCCTTACCTTTGCATCTTTGGAGAGTAGTTAGAGATACTTCTGAGGCAGCTAGGTGGTGCTACAGTGGATAGAGCACCAGGCCTGAAGTCAGGAAGACCTGAGTTCAAATCTGATCTCAGACACTCACTGGCTGTGTGACCCTGTTTGCCTCAGTTTCCTCATCTATAAAACGAGCTGGAGAAGGAAATGGCAAACCCCTCCAGGATCTCTGTCAAGAAAATCCCAAATGGGGTCACGAAGAGTCAGGCAAAATGGCTGAACGACAATAAATGAGACACTTCGTCAAGTAGATAAATCCTAAGAAGTAGGCCTAAGGTAAGGTTAAGTGACTTACCAAGGAAGTATAGCTAGCAAGATAACAGTATAGCTGGTGAGCATACAAGCTATGATTTGAATTCAAGTCTCCTGACTCCAAATCTGACATGCTTTCTACTGTGCTTCTCTTTGAGAAGGAAGTCTCAGTGGAAAGCGCACTGTACTTGGAGTAAGGAAAAATCTGCCAAATGAGGATGATAATCGTACAGCTCATGTCTGACCATGTCAACGGCCTGTTCTGGAAGTTTCCCTTGTCCCTTCTTACTCTCTTAAGCACTTAGTTAAAGCTTTTACTCTCTGGCGTCAACTTATCTTTTCAGGACTAATTCCACATCACTCCTCTCCATACACATCTCAATTTCCAGCCAACCTGGCCAACCCCCCATTTCCTGACCACAGCTTTCCATCTCCCTGTTCTGTCTCCCATCCGGTCCTATGTGAACATTGACACACACCAGAAACAAGACTTCTTATACAACCTAAATGGAGGCACAAAAATGGAAGAGTGACTTGAGCCCCAGACATGGTGGCATCATTGCTTACCCCAGCCAACCGAACAAAATTTCATGGTGTAATTTCTCATGTAGATGTTGAAGACTTTGACCAGAGCAAAGTACATATGGATAGCTTCCAGGCCCATCCAAGTGAAGGATGAGAGCAAAAAGTAATGAAGCAGGACAGCCATGGTGATACACAGGCTAGAGTTTTCGAAGTCCGCAAACCAGGAATTGGCCAGAAATGACAGGTTCAGCATAAGCAAGGTGAAACACAAATTGATCAGGATTTTGGATGGATAATCTTGACGAAGTTTGCTAAAAGAGGAAAAAAAATTGAATTTAGCTAGTGTTTTGGATTTCTTTTTAAGTGCTACTGATGGGTGTTTTTTTGTTTTACTATCAGTTACTTCCATCTATACCGATTCCCTAAATCACTGAGCCTTTCGCTTTAATACAGGTTCTTAGCCTTTTGGGTAATCTTGACTGCTTGGGCAATCAGTCTGGTGAAGCCTATGAAACCCTTCTCAGAATTAGGTTTTGTTTTGTTTTATAATTTTTTAAACCCTTACCTTCTGTCTTAGAATCAATGCCGTGCAGTGCCATACCTATCAAACTACCAAAAAACTATTTTAGGGAATTAGAAAAAAATAATAACAAAATTCATCTGGAAGAACAAATATCAAGAATATCAAGGGAAATAATAAAAAAAACGTGAAGGACAGTGGCCCAGCAGTACCAGATCTTAAACTGTACTATAAAGCCGCAGTCATCAAAACAATCTGGTACTGGCTAAGAGACAGAAGGGAGGATCAATGGAATAGATTTGGGGTAAATGACATCAGCAAGACAGTGTATGATAAACCCAAAGAGCCCAGCTTTTGGGATAAGGACTTACTATTTGACAAAAACTGCTGGGAAAATTGGAAAACAGTGTGGGAGAAATTAGGTTTAGATCAACATCTCAACCCTACACCAAGATAAGGTCAAAATGGGCATGTGATTTAAACATAAAGAGTGATATTATAAATAAATTAGGTGAACATAGAATAGTATACCTGTCAGATCTATGGGAAAGGTAAACATTTAAGACAAAGCAAGAAATAGAGAAGCTTACAAGATGTAAAATGAATAATTTTGATTATATTAAATTAAAGTTTTTGTACAAAAAAACCCAATGCAACCAAGATTATAAGGGAAACAGCAAACTGGAAAAAATTTTATAACAAAATTCTCTGATAAAGGTCTAATTTCTCAAATATACAAAGAACTAAGTCAAGTTTATAAGAAATCAAGTCATCCCCTAATTGATAAATGGTCAAGCAATATGAATAGTCACATGAAAAAGTGTTCTAAATCCTTCCTGATTGGAGAAATGCAAATCAAAACAATTCTGACGTACCACCTCACACCTAGAAGATTGACCAATATGACAGTAAAGGAAAATAATAAATGTTGGAGGGAATGTGGCAAAATTGGGACACTAATGCATTGCTGGTGGAGTTGTGAATTGATCTAACCATTCTGGAAGGCAATTTGGAATTATACCCAAAGGGCTTTAAAAGAATGCATATCTTTTGAGCCAGCAATACCTCTACTAGGTTTATATCCCAAAGAGATAAAAAAAATGGGAAAGGTTCTGTTTGTACAAAAATATTTATAACTGCTCTTTTTGTGGTGGCAAAAAAATTGGAAAATGTTGGGGTATCCCTTGATTGGGGAATGGCAGAACAAATTGTAGTATATGAAGGTGATGGAATACTATTGTACTAAAAGGAATGATGTAGAGCAGTGGTTCCCAAACTTTTTTGGCCTACTGCCCCCTTCCTTTCCAGAAAAAATATTACTTAGCCCCCCCGGAAATTAATTTTTTAAAAATTTTAATAGCAATTAATAGGAAAGATAAATGCACCTGTGGCCATCATCGCCCTACCCTGGATTGCTGCAGCACCCACCAGGGAGCACCCACTTTGGGAATCACTGATGTAGAGGATGATTTCTATAAGAAGTAGAAAGACCTATGTGAACTGATGCAGACTGAAATAAGCAGAACCAGGAGAATATTGTACACAGTAACTGAAACATTGTGGGACAATCAAATGTGATTGACTCTGCAACTAAAAGCAATGCAATGATTCAGGACAATTCTTAGAGATTTATGAGAAAGAACACTATCCACATGTAGAAAAAGAACTGTGGGAATAGAAATCCAGAAGAAAACATATGATTTATCATTTGTTTATATGGGGATATGATTTGGGGTTTAGGTTTTTAAAGATTACTCTATTACAAAAATGAACAATAAGGAAATAGGTTTTGAGTGATAACATGTATAATTCAGTAAAATTGCTTGTCAACTCTGGGAGGGGGAGGGAAAAAGGGACAATAAGAATCATGTAAGGGCAGCTGGGTGGCTCAGTGGATTGAGAGCCAGGCCTAGAGATGGGAGGTCCTAGGTTCAAATCTGGTTTCAGACACTTCCCAGCTGTGTGACCCTGGGCAAGTCACTTGACCCCCATTGCCTACCCTTACCACTCTTCTGCCTTGGAGCCAATACACAGTATTGACTCCAAGACAGAAGGTGAGGGTTTAAAAAAAAGATCATGTTAACATGGAAAAAATAAAAATAAATAAAAATAAATGTAAGTTGTTAAAAAAAATCAATGCTGTGTATTGGTTAGAAGGCAGAAGAGAGGTAAGGGCTATGCAAAAGGAGTTATGTGAAACTTGCCCAGCGTCACACAGTTTGGAAGTCTCTGAGGCCAGATTTGAATACAGGACCTCCTATCTTTGGGCCTGGCTTTCAATCCACTGAGCCACCTAGCTGCCCCCCTGAACAGATTTTTTAAAAATTGCCTGTTTTCCTACCGCCCCTCCAGTATCTGTCATTTTCATTTTTGTCATCTTTGTTAATCTGATGGGTATAAGATTAACAACCCCAGAGTTGTTTGTAATTTGCATTTCTCTTAGTATTGGTGATCTGAACATTTTTTTAAGGTCGTTGATAGCTTGCATTTTTTCTTTTGAGAACCGACTTTTCCTATCCTTTCACTTTATCTATTGGGGAATGATCTTTGTTCTTATATATTTGACTCAGTCCCTCATGCATCTATATTTTCTACCTTTATCAGCTAAGTTTTCCGTAAAGAGTTTTTTTCCTAGTTCATTATTTCCTTCTAATTTTGACTACACTGATGTCATTTGTGTATAAAGTCTTCAATTTTATACAATCAAATGTTTATCTTCTGTGATTCTTTCTGTTTCTTGTTTAGACACTATTACTTTCTGCATAGTTATGCAATACGTCTCTTTCCCGGCCCTTCTAATTTGTTTATGATGTCACCTTTCATATCTAGGTTATGTGTCCATTTGAAATTTGCTGTGATATGTGATGTAAAATGTTTGTCTGAATCTCCTTTCTATTAGACTGCTTTCCAGCGTTCCCAACTGTTTTTGTGGAACAGTGAAGCCTTAATCTAAATAGTAGAGATTGTTCTTGGGTTAATCAAACACTATGCTACCATGCCTGTTTGCTTCTGGACCATGTCTACTTGATCAATTAAAAAATTTTTTTACTGGTTTCAAATAGGTTTTTTTTTTGCTATTGATACTTTTATTATTCCTCATTTTTTTCCAAACATTTATTAATATTCATTTTTAACATGGTTACCTGATTCATGCTCCTCCTTTCCCCTTCGCCCCCCCGCACTCCCTCCACCCATGGCCATTGCACATTTCCACTAGTTTTGTCATGTGTCCTTGATCAAGACCAATTTCCAAATTGTTGGTAGTTGCATTGGTGTGGTAGTTTCGAGTCCACACCCTCAATCATGTCCACCCCGACCCATGCGTTCAAGCAGTTGTTTTTCTTATATGTTTCCTCTCCTGCGGTCCTTCCTCTGAATGTGGGTAGCATTCTTTACCATAAATCCCTCAGAATTGTCCTGGGTCACTGTATTGCTGCTGGTGCAGAGGTCCATTACATTCAATTTTACCACAGTATGTCAGTCTCTGTGTACAATGTTCTTCTGGCTCTGCTCCTTTCACTCTGCATCAATTCCTGGAGG
>NW_025398379.1:0-6391 GCF_016433145.1 Gracilinanus agilis | reverse complement strand
ATATATATATATATTTATTTATTTATTATGCTGACTTTTTTCCCCCTTGGGTGCAAGACAAAGACTAAATCTTTGAATTTCATTGGAAGAGAGTCCTAGTGTGGAAAGTTCCTCTACCAATAAAGATCAGTTACTCTGTAACTGATACTCTTAGAATTGTCCAAGGAAATAACAGATTGACTCTTATCTGAATGATATTTGGTCATGGAACCAGTATACTTCAGAGTATAGAACTTGAGCTTAGCTCTTCTGGTTTCCAAGGCTGGCTCTCTGTCCATAACACTTATTGTGGCTATTTGTATTACCTGAAATAGCAGCATCCCTTTAAATGTATGACAATTGACAGGCTAGGGAATGGACCTATGATTTTCATTGTTATAGAGCAATGATTCCTAAAGTGGGCGCTACCGCCCCCTGGTGGATGCTGCAGCGATCCAGGATTGGTGATGGCCACAGGTGCATTTATCTTTCCTATTAATTGCTATTAAACCTATTAATTTCCTATTAATTGCTATTATATTATTGGGAACCACTGTTATAGAGAATTCCCAGATGAAGAAACTCCCCAGATCAATGCAGGTCTCTAGGTACCTTCTTTGCTTCTTTGCTACTGTAAATCTGAAAGAACTACCTAGAATCCTGAGAGAGTACCCAAGGTCATTCAGTCAATATGTGCCATAGGTAAGCCTTGAACATGGGTGTTCATGGCTTAGAGGCTGACTCTACAGCCACTCTACAGCTGACTCTACTCACCTTACTTCCTTCACTATATTTAACATATTTAAGTCATAAATGTTAATATTTAAATATATTCAATACATTCCATGTTAAAATGTATTAATTATATTTTAATTTATTAAATTATATTACTATTTTACATTATTAATATAAAAAAACAAGAGAAAGTGGTGGTAGTTAGAGGCCCACAATATTAAAGAAATGGTTAAATGTCAATGAGTCATTTGAAATTGTAAAGATATCTTTATCCATTCACTGTTTTTCATATTTTACTATTCCAGAGATTAACAATTCATATCATTTAACTAACCTCTTTGTCAGTAGAATGTTCTTCCTCTTCCATCTTCAAGGAGATAGGTGAATTGGAATCACTGTCCACTGTAAACCTGGAATCTGGGACAGAATTTCCTGCAGCCTTCCAGATGCCTTGGGAATGAAGACTGGATGCAGAGGGGGCTCTTCCCCTTTTAAGCAGTGCTTCAGCTAAGCCCACCAACTCTTCAAACTGGGTAACTGCCTGGGGTAACACTAAGAAGAGAACACAGTGGTGTGGAACCTTGTTTGGATTCATAACTGTTTCCATGCTCTAGTTCCTGTCATGAGCGACGAGGCCATTTTTAGGTCCATCTTACTAGGACCTTCGATCTCTGATAAAACATCCACAAAGATCTTTGTAGGCTGCTTATTGACTTTTTAAATGTAATATTATGTATGTGGTGTTGTATTCTAATTAATTTTGTTAAATATTTCCCAGTTATATTTTAATCTGGTTTGGGTTTTACTCAGGAGTGATGCAGGTCATACATAGCATGATACCTCTAGATTAGATGACCACCAAGATTGGCCAGATAGCTGAATATGAGGCTTCAGGACTAAAAAGAGGAAGACCTGTGTTCAAATTCAGTCTCAGATATTTACTAGCTATGCAATCCTGGGTAAGTCATTTAACCCTGTTTATCTCAGTTTCCTCATCTGTAAAATGGCAAAACTCTATGGTATCTTTGCCAAGAAAACCCCAAGTGGGGTCATGAAGAATCAGACATGACTAAAATGATTGAACAAGATGGTTATATATCTATGAAGTGTGATCCTAAATGGCTTTTCTTTCTCTCTCTTTGCCTTTCTGGCTCTCACATCTTATTTTTGTTGCCTTATCTACATTTTATTTTCTCCTCTTTAATGCATCCAATCCATATTACATTTGTAGTCTAGTTATTGATTATATTTAAACTTTGTATGGACTTGTTCTGAACACAGGGGTTTTTGTACACAATATGAATTTGATTATTGTATTGAATTGAATTCAGTCAATCAATTTTTATTAAGTACCTTCCATGTGCTAGATACTGTGCTAAGGCTATTTATCATCCTTAGGCATTCTGAATGAGTTTTAGATGACTTTAAATGCCACTCCTCCCATTGTTTGATGATCCGAATATCTCAAATGTAGTTTGACCTCTTTATTCAAGGAAAAGAAATTGTAAAATTAACAAAAACATATTCTTTTCAATGAAATGGTCCAGTCTTCCAAAGGTGACTTGGGCATTACAATAAAGAAGTTAAATGGCTCCTTACTCTCTTAGCTTTTGACCTTCATAGTTTTACAGTTTATATTAATAGCTCTGTAACTGAAATGTAGTTGTTTCTTAGCAACCTGCTCCCAGCTGGCCTTTTTTTTTACTTGCCCCCAGCCATAGAGATCTTCAGAATCTGCTAAAAGGTTTAAAACAAAACTTTTCTCAAACAGAAAAAAAATAACCCAAGTATGTGTCAAAACAAAGATTCCCTCATCACCCCACCACTCCCCAGTCCTTTTTCTTTAAATATATAGCTTCACCTCCTTATTAAGCAAGTTTGATAGGAGTTTGCCACAGCCAAGGCACTTGATTCCCCCAGTTCAGATAGTGAGTGGAACTATGAGTCCTCACCTGCCCCCACCTTGGGCCTTAAACTGGAAAGAAATCTGCCTCTCACTTGTGAAAAAAAAGGAGTTATTGCATCACTGGCACTCAAAAGTTAGAATGGACTTCAGAGGGCACTTAAAATCCAGGGAAATTGTATCCATGGCATTCCCCATCATCCTATTTAATGACTCTGACATAAGGGATGAATATAGTATGACTCGTTCTTGATGAATCCACAGCTGGCATTTTGTGGTTACCATTTCTTTTTCTAGTTGTTCACTGACCATCACTTCAATAATACTTCTTGGAAATTTGCCACCCAAAATTATTGGATAAAATTACAAGTAGCCTAAAGGTAAGTGGCTATTAAAGGAAGCAACAAAATTAAGGGCATAAATTTAAAGGCTAAAATTAAGAAGGGAAACGTTTTTGAAGCATACAAAAGAATCAAGCTGTAGAGGAGGTAGAAAAAATTAAGTGAGGAAGTACTTTGGTACTTTGCAGGAGGAATCCTGTGCTGGAACCAAAAAACAGGATGCTTTTAAAATTATCATCTTTATGCATGACTCAGATTTCTAATTGTCTTTCAAGTAGATGTCTAAGAGACATCTTAAACTCAGCATGTAGAAACTGAACTCATTATCTTTTCCCCAAAACCTACCTCCAGACTACTCTATTACCATCATTCTCCCAATCCCCCAGGTTTGCAATCTGTGCGTCATCCTTGACTCCTCACTATCTCTTACTCCTGCCTCCACCATCCAGTTTTGTTGCCAAGGCCTGTCAATATTTACCTTTGTAACATCTCTGGAATAATCCCTCTTCTCTCCTCTGAAACTGCTATTATGGTGTTCAAGAAGAACTAGTACCTCTGGTATGAGGTACTTTTCAGGTTTGGTCATCCACCTTTAGTGTCCACATGACACTCAACTCTCACCTCTGGCTCCAAAAAGTTATAGCATGTGCAGCAGCTATACCCAGATTAGATCATCTTGGCAGATGGGCTAAACCAGGTTGAACATAGCTTATGGATCACAAATCCATTAGTGAGTTAGGGTGGTGTCTACTCAAGCATGTGAAGACTTTCTCCCAGTGAAATGGGCAGAGGAAAACAATTTGTTTCTATAGCCATGAAGGCAGCTGAACAGCAGGCTCTGTGGGGCACTTAGATCTTGGTCAGACATGGAGGATGCCAAAGTCATCCACTATATCCTGTGCCACCACCAGTCATCCTGACTTTTGTCCTTCCGCTGGACTGAGATGACTCTGCAAGAGAGAGTAAAGCTGAAGACTGTGCAGCTCTGCCTCACTTGAATCCAATTCATGCACAGGTCAAGACATCAACCCAACCATGATGTCATTGGGATGCTTTAAAGATGAAGGAATGGTTTGGGATAAATTCAAGATGAATCCTGGTTCAGGGGCTCATCACCTCATACTTGGACTATTTGGTAGCATATTGGTAGGTCTTTATGTCTCAAGTTTCTTCCGAACTCCAATCCATTCTTCTTCAATTGCAAATGATTTTTCTAAAAGCATAAATTCTCCTTACCCTTCACTCAATAAATTGAAATAATTGTCACCTCCAGGATCAAATACAAAATCCTCGTGTTCAAAGGCCTTTATAAGCTAACTATCCCCATCCTCCCCAACCAAACCTTTCCAGTTTTCTTTTCTTTTCTTTTTTTTTTTAAAACCCTTACTTTCTGTCTTAGAATAGAGATTAAGCATTATGGGAAGGGATAGGCAATGGAGGTCAAACAGTTAGGAAGTGTCTGAGATCGGATTTGAACCTAGAACCTCCTGTCTTCAGACCTAGTTCTTTATACACTGAGCTATCTAGTTGCTCCTTATTCCTCACCCCATTATTCAATCCAGTGATAGCAACCTCTTGGCTGTTCTGTGAATAAGACATTCCATTTCTTGGCTCTGGACATTTTCTCTGGCTGTCCCCTATGCCCAGAATGTTTTTCCTCCTCATCTCTGCTTACTATAGGAAGTCTTTCTCAACCTGTCTTAATTCTAGTTCTTTCTTTCTACTAATTATTTCCTGTTCTCCATGTATTTTAGCTTGTTTGTACATACTTGTTTACTTGTGTTCTTTCCCACTTGATTGTGAGTTCCTCAAGGGGAGGGACTGTATTTTGCCTATCTTTGTTTCTCCAGAGTGCCTGGTACATAGTAGAACTTAATAAATGCTTATTAACTGACTGTTTTAACAAAAATTTTCCTTGATCAAATTCTGTGATCTATTAATATTATCTGATGTTCTTTTAAAATACCATCATGGAGCACAGTGAGTCAAAGGAAAGAACTCTTTTTATTGATATAACTAAGCTCATTCTCAGAACCTGGGGAGTAAAAATTAGTAAAGAACAGCTCACTAAATTTCTTGATTGGATTCCCTTAGAATTTTGGCAAAAAGTTGGCAATGATTTGAAAAATTATTATACTGAGCACAGACTACAACAAGTGCCAGAAAAAATTTCATTGGCTGCTGAAAAAACAACTTTGTTATCTGGTCAGAATGCAGAGAATGAAATCTTTAAGGTTTCAGTGTTAGAATTAGAGGAGGAGGAAAAAGCTCATGGTAAATCAAAACGGAGCTCTAAAAGGCGAAGGAAAAAGTCACAAGCAGCAGACCCTCTTCCACCTAAAAACCTCTCTTCCAAAGAGGAAAGAGAGATAAAAGCAGAGGAACCTCTGCCACTTGAAGCTCCGATTCTGCAGCCACAGCCCCCAAATATAAGGTTTAAAGGGGCAATTCAAAATGCTCAAAGGGATGGGGACATGTCATCATGCTTCCCTATCATTTTTATTTTAAACCTTCTGTTTTGGAGTCAATACTGTGTGTTGGCTCCAAGGCAGAAGAGTGGTAAGGGTAGGCAATGGGGGTCAAGTGACTTGCCCAGGGTCACACAGCTGGGAAGTGTCTGAGGCCAGATTTGAACCTAGGACCTCCCATCTCTAGGCCTTGCTCTCAATCCACTGAGCTACCCAGCTGCCCCCTTCCCTATCATTTTTAAAGGAAATGACTCTGATAATAGTGATGGAGAGAAGGAACCTTCATTGGGAACCTCTCCCCTATAAAGTTTCAAAAGAAATTAAGACGATCTGTAACTCTTATGGCCCCACCAATGACTAAATTTAATACAAGAATTCATCCTAATTTAGCCATTGCCTTGCTAGAGTTACTCAACTTTCTGAATAATAAACTTTCTTTTTTTCTCCAGATTTCTTTAGCAATATTAGATGTGATTTATTGATCTTTGATAGGATGTCTTATATTTGTTAGAGTATGTGTGAAATGCCCGGGAAATGTGTCCTTGATCAGTCTGTGTGTCTATATGTTGTGTCTATGTGTCTCTGATCAATTTGAATCTTAAGTTTTATTGTTGTGTTTGTCTGTGATCACAATGGAATTTTGGAGAAAATAAATCTCTCTCTTCCTCATTCATTCCAGAGGAATGGGAAAGACAGACAGGGGAGTTTGAAAATTTCAGAAAAATAACATCTCTAATGTATTTCTGAGAGTTTTAAACTCTAAGAGAATTTAATTGACTAAAAGAAATCATATTCTCTGCTCTCATTAAGGCGAGACTCAACAAGATAATTTGTCTACATTTCTTCTTCCATTTCTTACTGGCCATAAGAAAGGGAACAAAGAAATCATAAGACAATAACAAGGGACAGATTTGATCCCACCACCAAATTCTATCAACAGGTTAAATATTGAGATGTATATTTAA
>NW_025398378.1:0-4816 GCF_016433145.1 Gracilinanus agilis | reverse complement strand
GAGAGAGAGAGAGAGAGAGAGAGAGAGAGAGAGAGAGAGAGAGAGATACTTTTATGGAGATGATAGAGAGAATGGCAAAGAGAGACTGGCAAAGAGAAAATTGTCTCATAAATCCAAAGACAAACTCACGTGGTTAGTTTGATGAGATTTTTAAACTGAAATCCTCTAGCCATGTTCTTCAAAACAGAACTCCTGGAACCCTGAAATGTAATTTGGATCAAGCTGGGAGAATGAGTGCCCATGGTTTCCTGTCCAAAATATTTGGCAGGAAGATGGTACAATGGACAGATAACTGGGCATAGAGATAGGAATTCCCAAGTTTAAAACCAGTCTCAGACACTAAACTGGGTGACCTTGGGCTAGTCACTTAAACTGTTTGCCTCTGTTTCCTCAACTGTAAAATAGGAATGATAAATATAATAGCAAAATATGAGGATCAGATGAGATAATAAATGTAAAATGCCTAGCTCAGAAGAGCAGCTAGGTGACACAGCGAATAGAGTGCCAAGTCTAGAGCAGGAAGATTCATCTTCCCAAATTCAAATCTTACTACAGACATTTACCAGCAGTGTGACCCTGGACAAGTGACTCCACTCTGTTTGCCTCAGTTTCCTCATATGTAAAATGAACTGGAGAAGGAAATGGCAAATCACTCCAGTATCTTTGCCAAGAAAACCCCAAATGGGGCTACAAAGAATCAGACACAACTGAGAAACTCCTGAACAACAAGAAGCTATTAGTACTTTCAAAGATGTACTTTTAAATAGCATGTCAGAAAAATAATCAGTGAGAATAAAGAAACTATTTACAGGTTACATTAGTAGAGTGAGGAGGGGAGAAAAGCTTAGGTTACCAAGCAAGTCAATCTCAGGTCTGCCACATCATGAACCTCAAATGACTTTTCTGGGATCAAATCAAAGAAACTACTAGGAAAACAGCCACTGCTAATTAGAGTGACCAATACAGACATGTACCATTACACCTCACTCCTTTGTAATAGTTGTGAAGGGGGAAAAAAGCCTGTGTGTCCTGGATTTTGCTAAATAGAATCTTCTATTCAGTGCACTGGCCATTCAGAAGCAGTTTGACAGCTTAAAGTGAAAACTGGACCCTTTAAAGGGAAAAGCCTTTTCATAATGAAAATAACCCTTTACATTTCCACGATGAATTAGAGTTTACAAAGCCCTTTCACAGTTCATCATTTAGTGAGAATGCTTGGAAGTCAATGGCTCAGCTATGATTTTTTCTATTGATTTTTTTTTCCTAAAAAATATCTTGGCCAGTACTCCAAGTGTGAAGAGAAATCAACACTTTGGAATTTTGAAAATAATTCATTTCAAATTAATTTAGAAGCCAAGAAAGATGCGGAGAATGGCTTATTTTACATCTTGTAATTACTTTGTTCATTCACTAGGTACTTATTAAGTGCCTACTGTATGCAAGGCAATGGGAACAGAAAGGCGAAACCAAAATGATTCCTGTCCTCAAAAGGTTTCTGTTTTTATCACAAGGTAACATGAACACAGATAAGTAGTAAATATAAATTGTTGTTGTTGTCGAATTGTGCCCAACTCCTTTTGACCCCAGGGACCACAGTACACCAATATATAGCCCATGGAGTTTTCTTAGCAGGGATATTGGACTCATTCGCCATTTTGTTCTCCAGGAGATTAAAGGAAATAGAGGTTGAGTAGCCTGTCCAGATTACACAACTTGTAAATGTCTGAGACTGCATTTGAGCTCAGATCTTCCTAACTCCAGGCCCAGGGCTCTATCCACAGAGCCACTTCGTTGCCTCTAAGTAAATAAAGATGAATTTACAAGGAGGAAGGTGCTAGCAACTGGAGGGATCCATATTATGGGCCATGACACATTAAAGAATACCTGGGCACAACCCATGTATGATCAAAAATGATGCATTAAAAATAACAATGTGACAAGACTTTGATGGCTGGACTGGAGAGGGAAAAGATCAGTAGCAGGAAGACCAATGGAGATCTACTTCTACAATCCAGGGGAAAGGTGATGGAGGCTTTAACAAGGATGGTAGCTGTGTGAGTTGAAAAAAGGGGGGGTATATGCTAGAAATATTACAGAGGAAGAAACAAGATTTGACAACAGGTTGGATGTGTGGGTAATGAGAGAAAGGAGCCAAGGATGACACTGAGGATCGGAAGAAGTACTCTTTGAAGGAAAATGGTCAATTTAGAGAGGAAACAATTTTAATATGCAGAATTTCCTATAAACTAAATCTCCTAGTCAATCTCTTCCCTGCTCACTCAGCTAAGTCTAAAAGCCTGAACACTACCTTGCCATGGGAAAACCACTCCTTCTGATGATTTCCACGAGTGGATTTTCACACAAAAAATTGGTCAGTTCTAACTTTCCCTCACTAGTGACCAAGGTATGGCCCCCCGTCAGGACTTAGGCAGCAATAGCTGAAGCACTGACCTAACTGGGATGAGACAAGGAAGAGTCATTTATGGGGGACAGAAGACTCTTCTCTGCATTAAACAAGTCATGGTATATATTCATTCATTCAATGTTTATCTATTACATGAAAGGTACTGTACAAAGGTGCCATGGGAAATGCAAAATTATATAAGATATAGTTGCTGTGCTCATGGAGACTCTATATGGTCAAAGGGGGGAAAGCCATGACTCTGGATTCAGAGGGGACACTCTTTGAGTGACCTCGGCCAAGATTCTTAATTTCCTTGGGCCATATTTCCTCATCTGTAAGATAAAGGGGGAATCTCATCAACTGATCTGTCCCCATGTAGCCTTGGGCAAACTTCCCTGGGCCTCAGTTTCCTCATCTATAAAATTAGGGGATTTGGTTAGATAGTCTCTAAAGTTACTTAAAGCTCAAGATCTATGGTCCTATAAGGAAAGTGTGGAAAATGGAAGAGATCTTTGGCATCACCTTGGACAGCTCCCTCATTTGATCCCTGTGGAAACTATGGTTTCTTCTCCCATCTCTCCTTGTAGGATCTGAACCTGTGCTTTCTTTTCTTTTTTCTTCTAAACCCTTACCTTTCACCTTAGAATCAATACTGTGTATTGGTTCCAAGGCAGAAGAACAGTAAGGGCTAGTCAATGGGAGTTAAGTGACTTGCCCAGGGTCACACAGCTAGGAAATGTCTGAGGTCAGATTTGAACTAAGGACCTTCTGTTTCTAGGTCTGGCTCTCCATCTACTGAGCCACAGAGCTGCCCCTGAACCTGTACTTTTTTACTTCAAATCCAGTGCTCTTTCTACTACCTCACACGTGAAGAGAAGATGAGTAAGGCACATAAACAAACTAGAATACCAACTAAGCAGCTGATAAGAAAAAAACCCCACACACATGCACAAATATTTATAGCAGCACTTTTTTGTGATATCAAAGAACTGGAAACAAAATAGATGTCCATCAACTGGGGAAAGGCTAAACAAATAGTGGTACATGAATGTAATGGAATGTTAGTTTACAATACTAAGAAAGATGATGTTGTTTTAGTTGATTTTAAAGCTTGGTGGATGAAAAAATATTTTTCCTACATTATAAAAACTTTAATATTTTTAAATGGAACAAATCTGAAATAAAATCAAACCTTTTCTTAAAGTGCATGTGAGACCTGGCCTGATCTGGATCTAACACTTGGCCTCCAAATGATGTTTGTATGGAACGACTTCTCTCTAAAGGAGTTTGAACGATATTCAGGGGGTGAATTTGATATCATACATGAAATATCACTGATAAATCTCTGATTTTTCCATTTTGAATAAATCTGTTAATTACACTTTTGTTTATAGGAAAATGCTTATAATAGTCATTGTAATATTCATCTGGGAATAAAAATTTGTATGCTAAGAAACTTTGTGTGCAATAAACACACAGAATCCTGGGATGATTTATATGAATTGTCATAGAGTAAAGTAAGGAGGGCCAAGAAAAGCATATACAAAATGCCTACAATGTCAAGGGCAGGTAGTTGGTTGAGGGGATAAAGCACCAAAGCCTGGAGTTGGAAGACCTGAATTCAAATCTGGATTGACACTTATTAGCTGAGTGACCCTGGACAAGTCACTTAACCCTGTTTCCCACAGTTCCCTCGACTGTAAAATGAGTTGGAGAAGAAAATGGCAAACAACTTGAGTATCTTTACCAAGAAAAACCCAAATGGAATCATGAAGAGTTAGATATGACTGAAACAACTCAACGACAACAAACCAAGGAGCCTGAGGCCTGAAGAAAGATAAGGATTCTGAGAAGTGGAAGAGCAAGTTCCAAGGATGGAGAAGGAACTGTAAATACATGGAGATGAGAGAGGGAATGTTGAGTTCTAAGAACAGCTCCTGTTTGCCTACAGCATGGGGTGCACCAGAGATTATAACATACAATAAAGCTTGAAAGAAAAAGTGGGCCAATATTCTGGAGGATCATGAATGCCAGAGCACAAAGTTTGAATTTTATCCTCTAAATCTAGAACAATGGTCTCCAAAATAGGGGTTTTGATCTTGTCCTAAGGGATGTGGAATCAAACCAGAGAGTTAAAGGCTAGATCATATCCTCCTTTACTTTCTAATAGTCAGCTCTGGGTCATGTCTCTACCACAACCACAACTGCCATTCACCCATCATAACTCTTTCAATCTCTCCCCTCCTGAACAGAGACATCAGCGACTCCAGGAAGGTATAACCTAGTTCCAGTCTTGGTACTCACAGTAACAGTTGTGTGGGTAACATTGAAAAAATCTCTCTCTCTCTCTCTCTCTCTCTCTCTCTCTCTCTCTCTCTCTCTCTCTCTCTCTCTCTCTCTCTCTTTCCCTGA
>NW_025398377.1:0-6231 GCF_016433145.1 Gracilinanus agilis | reverse complement strand
ATTAATAAGTATATTAATAAATGTATTGTTATTGATGTATTATATTAATATATTAATATGCTGTATTAGATATTAATATATTATATTAAATGTATAATATAATAATAAAATATAATATAATTTAAATCTTCCCTATTTAATATAATGATCTATAACTGACAATAGTAAAAAGGAATTATGGTGCAGTGAATAGAGTGCTAGAGAGGGAGTCCAGAAGACTCACCTTTGTGAACTCAAATTTGGCTTCAGACACTAACTGTGTTACCCTTGGCAAGTCCTTTAACCCTGTTTGCCTCAGTTTCCTTATCTATCAAATGTGCTGGAGAAGGAAATGGAAAACTACACCAGTATATTTGCAAAGAAAATCCCAAATGGAGTCACAATAAGTCAGATGCAACTGAACAATAACAACAAAGAATTATAATATAAAAAGAAACTAAGGCTATAAATGGACAGAAATTATTTATATGCACTCTGTTGAGACCAACTGACAATATTTTCTTTTGTACATTACTGTTGCATAAGCATTGGTTCTGGTCTCATTTGCAACCTCTACAAAAATTCTGCCCCAACTAATGTCTATTTCTGAAAGTAAGTATGGAGAGGCTCATCACTGGCAGTTGGCCTTTACTTGATGAACTTCTAAGCTTTTACCACCCATGAAACAGAAAAGCGCCAAATGACCCTCAAACCTATCTGGACTTCTTCTGCTTCTGTAGTGATGGTGAGTGTGAAAGGGAAAGAGACAAAGGATGTTAAAGACTACACCGTTTTTTAATAATGTACAAGCATTCATTTAACTATGGACATCTAAAGTGAGATACCTCTTTAATGACCAGCAAGCTGACCTACTAACTGAGAACTCAACCATAATAATATTGACAATCTCATTATGATGAGAAAACAAAAGGAAATCATAGATAAAAAATATGGCTGAAAGATTCTCCTTAGAGCAACAAATAAAGGAGTTGCTAAGGTTGGTTTCATTGAGTACACAAAGGCAACAAAAAATTTCACTTCACAGGAAACTTAGTCATCTCAAAGTCCTGATGATGGACATAAACAAAAACCACCATGAAAATAATTGTAGCTTATGAGCCAACATCTCTTGGAGAGAATGAAGAGGTGGAGCTTAAAGAATCAATAAGATCTTCAAAACTAAGTCAACATATGCATTAGATATATTGACATCAAGGCATCATTTATATTGACTCCAATGTCCAAAGTTGGGCATGGGTAAGGTGGCAAAATATATGTTGGAAAATATTGTTCAGGGTTCAAAAATTAAAAAGACCAAAGATCATCTCTATGTTATAAATGCTTACTTCAGAAACAAATTGGGAAATGTTGCACATGATGAGGACTTAAGAAAATCAGAAAAAAATTAACCTACATAACAGATAGTGAACAACTGACTATTAATATGAGTGTCTTTTCCACTATGGTTTTACTATTCACTTTGCTGGTTAGGACAAAAAAATCTTTTTTTCAGGTGAATCAATAAAGATTAGAAGAGAAGTGGTTCAATAATAATAGTTCCAATCTAATCTAGTCATATAAACAATTGATAATGTAATTCAGTGTTTGAGCCTAGATCATTTGCATATGGCTCTTTATTAATGGAGAAGATGAGGAATAGATACTTCATACCAATGTGAAGGGTGGTGTCATCTCAGGAGCTTGGCAAAAGAGAAAGGACACACATGGTTCCAAAAACTCTTTGGCAAGAAACCTAGAGAGGAAGGCTTAGGGAAGACAGATATGTAGAAAAAAGATGGCATGTTTTTGATTTCCACATTGTCTCCCTAGAGACTTTGGAGAATTTCCCTTTGGATAAAATAAAAGCCTCTCCCTTTCTGAGATGAGATACCTTACTTAACATTAGAAGAACCTAATCACTTTACTTGTTGTGTGTTATATCCTAGCCTGTTTAATTTCTCTGATTTCTATTCACTATCTGCTTGGATAAATGGATTTAATTACTCTTCATTTTTTGTGATGTCTTCTGTGTAACTGGTATTTGAAAGAGGTCAAGTTTTTAGTTATATGATGCTACCCTTCTTTTCTAAGAGATAGTGATGCAGGAAAACAGCCCTAACCTAAGAAAGCCATCACTTCACCTAGGATTATCAATGTTCAGGAGAGAGACAAAGACATATATATATATATAAATAGATGATATAGAAAAAATCCAATATTCCCTCCCTGACAAGAATGGAATGGCTAGCTCCAATCTCTTCTCTTCCTAACAAGAAACAAAATCTCCCATGAAAAGGAGTAGGAAAGATTTCTAAGACATTCATCAAAGTTTCCCTAGAGTCGCATTCCCCAGTGACAAACCCATGTAGATATACATATAACCTACAAAGGCAACACAAACATCTTATATAATAAAAATTGGAAATAGATGAAAAAAGACTTCAACACAAACTATAGCCATTTCTGGCAAAAGTTTAATGAATATAAAGAAATCTCAGTGATGATGCCAAAGAGTCCAGAAATTGACACAGCTACCAAACATTGAATTTTTTTGCCAAGCAGGAAGACATCAGTCAACGCAAAACTGGATTAAATTCATTTTCAAAACCATACAGAGGAGGGTGGTAGAAGATTATAAGCAATATTGCCTCAAAAAACAGTGGAGCAGAAAATGAGTCTGTAGAAAACTTGGCATGAGAACTAATTAATCCTAATAATCCAAAAAGCATTTGTAAATGAAACTGGAAGACAGCAAACAAACAAAGAATAGACAGATCTACAAACATTATTATACAAATTATTTTTTTTATCAATGATGGTAGAACCAGCACATTTGAACTCTAACCCTTAAGTCCCCAGTGTAGTATTTGAGAAAGTAGAAATGTTACAAAAAATGATTAAGATAGAAAAAAGTGGACTAGATCAAGTACACAAAGGAAAAAAAATCTAAGCTGGAAGCAGCATTATTTTAAAAGCACTATTATTGAAAGCACAATTAGCTTCCCTTCTTTTGTGTCTCTCTTTTGTTTTTATTATTACTAAATTGTTATTTTGACATTTAATTTTTTTAATTAACAAAAAACTATTTTCTCATCTTTCCAATTCTCTGCTCTCATCCTCACTGAAAAAAACAATAACAAGATCAAAACCCTTATGACAAATATGTGTTATCAAACAAGATACATTTCCATATTAGCCTTGTCCAAAAATGTTCTCCAAGATTGGTCCATTGCTTCTCTGCCATTAGCTCTCTGTCATCAGCCCTCTGCAATATTGGTCCATCAGATCTCTGCCATCAACCTTCTGCAATGTTGGTCCATCACATCTCTACAATTGGCCCTCTAGAATTAGTCATTAGAGTTCTTTGGTCTTTCTTTCAATCATGTCTGATTGAAATTGAAATTGCTCTGATTCTGCTCACTTTGCTCTGCATTAGTTCATACACACAAAGTCTTTCCAGGTTTCTCTGACACTGTTCCTTTAGCATTTCTTACAGCACAATAATATGCCATTACTTTGCCTGTCCTCAAGAAGCATTTACTCTAATGGGGAAGACACACAGAAAAAGGAGTAATGGCCAGAAAAAAAGAGTCACAGGGACAGAGGGTTGATTCATAAGTCAAGAAACTGACACAGCCTTTCAACCCAACCCAAGACAAGTCAATGAGTATTTATTTTTATTTACTTATTTGTTTGTTACATTAAAATTTCCAGATAATTCCCTCCTTCCCTCTTCTCTCCCCATTAAAGAAGGCATCATTTGACAAAAAGACATATGTATTTATAAAACTATGTCTTGCTTAATTCTATTTATCACTTTTTTCTGTGGAGGTAGACACATTCTTCAAACAATATTTCTGTTGCTCTATATAATGTTCTCTTGGTTCTGTTCATTTTAAGTATTTCGTGAACACTATTTGCCAGCACTGTTCAAAATGTTGGGGACAAAAATGAAAAAATGGCTTCTGTTGTCAAGGAGCTAATAATCTAATTGGGGAGATATCATGCAAAACAATTATGTACAAACAAGATCTATACACAAAAGGGGGCAGATAGGTGGCTCAGGGCATTGAGAGTCAGGCTTAGAGATGGGAAGACCTGGGTTCAAATCTGTCCTCAGCACTTCCTAGCTATATGACCCTGGGCAAGTCCTTGAAATCAACACATAATATTGATTCTAAGATAGAAAATAAAAGTTTTTTTAAGATATATATGTATACACATATATATGCATATATATGTACAAGTTAAATTGGAGATATGAAATACAAAAGCAATAGTACTGTATCAGGTTTTTTTTTATCTATAAAAGGGGAATAATAATAGTAGCTATGGTCCAGTGTTGTTGTGAGGATAAAATAAGATAATAATTGTATACTTGCTTAATAAATTATTAATTTAAAAATCAAAAACAAAAGCAATAGTACTACTGATTTTATTATTGTACAGAGAGCAAGTGGTAGAAAACAGAGAATAGCAGAGGAAATGGCAAGATGACCTTGGTGAATGATGGGCCAGAGGTTTCTCAGAACCTTTTTCTTCTGGGGGGAAACACTTCATCTAGTCTTTCCATAATGTTTTTCACCATAAGAAGCCACAAAACAGAGGAATGGTCCTAAAAATCAGTTCTAGCTGTAGACATACATGAGGGATGCTTTTTTCCCCTCTAATGGCCCTAAGGATAGCCTGGAAGAGCTCTCAGAAACACATCTTTCCCCAGAGGTTTGTGGAACCCCACTGAAGGTTTCCTAGGCTCCTTAGATGTTTCATTAAGCTAGAAAATTGGAGAGAGGCTGACATGAAGTTCAGACTCTGTATTAAAATCTGAGCCCTCTAGCTGTCTGCCAGGGTTGACAGATGTGATTTTCAGGAGGGCTCTAAAACCCCAGGGTCATCGTTATAAAAGTCTCTTTGTCTTTAATCCCAGGAGTGAGTGGAATCTAAGAACTATTCACTATCCTTGGTCTTCTCATCCCTTATTCTACCAGCACACACCCTCTATCACAACACTACAGAATACACAGTTTACACAAGAAATAACACCTGGTATAGATTATTGGCTTTAAAAAGAATTATTGGGGGAAAAAAAAAAGAATTGTTTGCTCTTCCAAATGATTCACTACAGAGTGTCCTAAAAAGTAAACCAGCAGATGGAACTAGGTGCTTCACTAAGTGGATAGAGTGCCAGACCTGGTTTTGGGAGGATCTGGGTTCAAATTTGACTTCAGATACTTCCTAGATGTGGGACCCAGAACGAATCACTTAACCCCAATTACCTAGCCTTTTGCTACTCACCTTTTTAGAATTGATACTAAGACAGAAAGTAAGGGTTTAAAAAAAATAAGCCTTCTTGGTGAGATCAACAATAAAATTACTCTTATTTGTCTTTTGGAAGTGGTCCAAATATGTGTTTTCCTAAGTATGGGGAAATCCTGGTGTGGAAACTTCTTCTACCAATTCAGATCAGCAACTCAGCCATAACACGTGGTGTTGGAGAGTTATCTGGGGAACGAAGACACGAAACTACTTTCCTATGGCCACAGTCAGTCTATATCATAGAAGGCTTGAACCTGAAGTTTTCTGACTCTAAAGCCGCCCCTCTGTCCATTAGAACAGAATTTGTCTCTGACTTTGTCTGTTTGTCTGTCACTCAGATGAGATATTTACAAAGCGCTTACCAGTGTCTGGCACAGAGCAGGCATATAATAAATGCTTATTCTCCTTTTCCTCTTCCCTCTATGTTTGTATGCGGGTTATATTTGTGGGTATACATCTATGTATATGGATATGCATGTATATTTGTATTCATGATATATGTGTATTTTACGTGTGTGTATATAAATGTGGATGCACATACACATGAACACAAACATATCAGGCAGCTGGTGGCACAGTGGATAGCATTCTGATCCTAGAATCAGGAAAACCTGAATTTAAATCTGGCCTCAGATGACCCTGGCAAGTCATTTAACATCTATTTGTCTCCGTTTCTCCATTTGTAAAGTGGAGATAATAATAGTACCCACTCCCAGGATTGTAAGGAGGATCAAACAAGATAATATTTGTAAAGTACTTAGTACTTTACAGTAGCCTGACACTTAGTAAGAGCTAAATAAATGCATATGTCCTTCTCTATTAATATATATCATATAATATTTTCATTATAATCTTATAATTATATGTTTATAGTTTTATAGTTATAGATTATATAATGTATTTATAACATTATATATTATATAATATGTGAATATT
>NW_025398376.1:0-3979 GCF_016433145.1 Gracilinanus agilis | reverse complement strand
TATATATATATATATATAAGAGAATTAGAAAAAATACAACAAAGTTCATCTAGAAGAACAAAAGATCGAGAATATCAAGGAAAATATGAAAAAATAAATATGAAGAATGGTGGCCTAGCTGTACCAGATTTTATAATGTAGTATAAAAACAATATGGTACTGGGGCAGCTGGGTAGCTCAGTGGATTGAGAGTCAGGCCTAGAGACGGGAGGTCCTAGGTTCAAATCTTGCCTCAGACTCTCCCCAGCTGTGTGACCCTGGGCAAATCACTTGACCCCCATTGCCCACCCTTACCAATCTTCCACCTAGGCGCCAATACACAGAAGTTAAGGGTTTAAAAAAAATATGGTACTGGCTAAGAGACAGAAGGAGAAGGGTGAATCAATGAAATAAACTAGGTATAAATGATCTTAGCAAGCTAGTCTTTGATAAAAGCAAAGATCCCAGCTTTTGGGGACAAGAACTCACTATTTGACAAAAGCTGCTGGGAAAATTGGAAAACTGTGGGAAAAAATAGTTTTAGATCAACATCTTACACCCTATACCAACATAAATTCAAAATGGGTAAATGACTTAAACATAAAGAGTGAAATCATAAATAAATTAGTGGAACATAGAATAGTATACCTGTCAGATCTGGGAAAGGAAGGAATTTAAGCCCAAGCAAGAGATAGAGAACACTAAAAAATATAAAATGAATGGTTTTAATTATATCTAATTAAAAAGGTTTTGTACAAACAAAACCAATGTAACCAAAATTAGAAGGAAAGCAACAAACTTGGAGAACATTTTAATAACAAAATTCTCTGACAAAGGTTTAATTTCCCAAATATATGAGGAACTAAGTCAAATTTACAAAACAATCAAGCCATTCCCCAATTGACAGATGGTCAAGGTAGATGAATAAGCAGTTTTCACCTGATGAAATCAAAACTATCAATAAGCACATGAAAAAGTGTTCTAAATCCCTCCTGATTAGAGAAATGCGAATTAAAACAACACTGAGGTACTACCTGAGACCTAGCAGGTTGGCCAATATGGCAGCAAAGGAAATATATAAATATTTAAATAAAGGTATTTAAATATTTAAATTAAATATTAAATATAGAAATAATAAAAAAGAATATTGGAGGGGATGTAGTAAAATTAGGACACTAATAAACTGCTGGTGCTGTTGTGAATTGGTCCAATCATTCTGGAGGGCAATTTTGAACTATGAACAAAGAACTTTAAAAGAATGCCTACCCTTTGACCAAGTCATACCACTGCTGGGTTTGTACCTCAGAGAAATAATAAGGAAAAAGTCTTGTACAAAAATATTTATAGGGATAGCTGGGTAGCTCAGTGGATTGAGAGTCAGGCCAAGAGACGAGAGGTCCTAGGTTCAAATCCGGCCTCAAACACTTCCCAGCTGTGTGACCCTGGGCAAGTCACTTGATGTACATTGCCCACCCTTACCACTCTTCCACCTAGGAACCAATACACAGAAGTTAAGGGTTTAAAAAAATATTTATAGCCAATCTCTTTGTGGTGGCAAAAAATTGGAAAATGAGGAGATGTCCCTTGACTGGGGAATGGCTAGACAAATTGTGGTATCTGATGGTGATGGAATATTATTGTGCTCAAAGGAATAATGAATTGGAAGAATATCATGTAGACTAGAACGACCTCTAAGAATTAATGCAGAGCTAAAGGAGCAGAGTCAGGAAAATATTGTACACAGAGAAATGCATTGTGGCACAATTGAATGTAACAGACTTTTCTACTAGTAGCAATGCAATGATACAGGACAGTGCAGAGGAACTTATGAGAAAGAACGAAACCCAGAGAAAGAACTGTGAGAGCAGAAATGCAGAAGAAAAACATATGACCAATCACATAGTTTAATGGGAAAATGATTAGGGTTTTGATGTAAAAAGATTACACTATTACAAATATGAATAACATGGAAATAGGTTTTAAACAATGATACATATATAGCCCAGTGAAATTGCTTGTCAGCTCTGGGAGAGGGGAGGGAAGAGGGATGGGAAAAAAAAAGTTTAACTACAGAAAATATTCTAATTAAAGAAATAAAAAAAAAATCTGTAAACTTTCATATTGAATTTTAAGTAATAGCAGCTCTTTAAGTTGTGAGAAGCAAATAAAATGAATGGTATTCCCAAAATGCTAGAGAGCATTAAAAAAATCCATACTTATTGAAAGCAAAATTTATTTTTTCCCCTAAGCCATCATGCCTTATTATCCAGAAATATATTTTAAATCCTATCAAGGAAGACTCAAGGAACCTGTGACTTTAGTCCTTGCCTTCAGAAAGAAGAGTTAGGAAAATAAAATTATTCAATACAATGATTTGAATATACTTATGATAATGAATTAACTCTAAATCTGGGGCTGCCCATTGTTTCTATTTTCGCTAAAGAAAATTAAGGCTAGCATGAGAATTTGTGGGATTATAATTTTTTTCAGAACAACACAGTTTTTTAAAAGTTCATTATTTTGTCAAGAAATAAAACAAGAAAATAGTCTCATATAAAAGGCAACATTTGAAATTGTTGGCTGATGTGATCACTGTGATAAACCTTGCTAAGGCAATTACTTCACATTTTATGTCATTAGAAAGAGGAGAAAAAAGAATTGAATAGTGCCTCTTTGGATAAGTATATCTTCTAGAGAAGCATCCCCAAGTCAAGAATTTTGGTCTTAGTTTTATTTCATTTTCCTCTTTTTTTTTTCATTTAAAATTCTTCTCTCATTCTAACATCTCTTCCTCTCCTCACCTTGTTAATACTAGCACTTCAATGTATTTTGGCTTCAGATATTTATGCCATACCGTTTAATAGGTTTCTCTGCTACCAGAAAATGTGGTGTCTTATTACAGCTGAATGTTCAACAACATCTCTATTTTCTTCTTTTTTCTAAACTCAATTCTCACAGACCCCTCTCCTTGAGAAAAGGAAGAAAAAACATGGTTCAGTGAGTTTATCTCATGTTTGCTCCTCAGAGTCTCCAAAATTGTAACCCTAGCAACTTAACCTTCCACTACACATTTTCTCTACCTACAAACAACAGTCATGTCATTTACTTATCACTTACAGGTTAACTAGAAAATAAAATAAAGTGTGTAGAATTGTTTAAACATGGTGGGTGGCCGCTCCTCATCTGAGCTGCATCAGTATCCTTTCCACTTCAGGGAAAAGATTCAGTGAATTAAAAGAACAAATAGGGACAAGATTCCAATAGAAAGCAGCAGCCTTCACTTACTGAGGAAATTTATATAAAAACAGTATCTTGAAATGGTAGTTCAAACTTTATGTAAAACATGATATTGTTTTAAACCCATGGACAATTGAAATGCAACACTAAATTGCTACTGTCCCAATTCATTAGTTAAGCATAATGTCAACTGCAAAGACAGGTGAGACATCACATTTATATTCATGCAATTACATAGAGTTTAACAAAAATAAAATACAAAAACTGTGCATACACATAGATAGATAGATTGATGTCTGTAAATTATTCACTGGATATAATAGAATTCAAATAATTTTTACAACACGTAGTTCATATTGCTGCATTGATAAATGAAATCATCTAACAGCTTTGTAATATATGAACATACTTTAAAGTATCCTATAATGTGCTTACCTTTCTTTTTATTTTAACGTAACAATATGGATATAATTTTACTGATTATTACAGAGCCTCTCCTTTCATGACTTCTCTGTCAAATTTTTTAAAAGATGACTTCCCGTTATACCTGAAAATTTTAGGGCATGCATATAACCTTTGACTACTTAGATGATTTAGACTGACATGATTTCTGAACTGGGGAGATAGCATATGTAGCCAGATGGCAAAATCAATCAAATTTTCTCATAGTAATTCCAGGAACAAAATTCTTGTCACAGGAGAGGAATGTACTTTTCACCATCAAATAATGGCTAATATTTTTCAAGCATATATATATATATAT
>NW_025398375.1:0-5758 GCF_016433145.1 Gracilinanus agilis | reverse complement strand
GGAGGAATGAAAAAAAGGAGGGAGGGACGGAGGAAGGAAGGAAGGTGACAGTTTTAGATAAAGGGGAGGGTCCCTGCTCTTCCCAGGAGAGGTGCTGACATTCACCTGGATTCCATGGGTTCCCAGAGCAATGCTCTAGAAGTGATTAACATCCCATTTGGGCGGTCAGAGACCTTCTGAGGGCCTGAGATGGAGTGACCAGCAGGCGCGGCTTCCTCTCCTTCAGGAGTGAGGAGGAGATGGGGGAAGCCGAGGTGGGTTTTATGGCCGCCTTTGTCCCAGCAGAGGTGGTATGCTACGCATGACCCCTCCGAGCAAGGTTAAACCACAGCGAGCCCCAGGAGAAAGTTCTCTTCATCTTTTTACGCTTGAAGATTTTCGGCTCTAAGAGGAGGGATAAAACTAATACGGTGTTTAATGGGGAAAAGGAATCACGCCGCTCAGAGCACATGTGCGTGGGTAATTCCGCAGTTTCTCCAGGGCCGGCGCACCTCTTCGCGTGCTGCGGAACATAATACCGGCTCTGGGCCTGTGGTCTAGAGTGTCGTCAGCTTTCAGGAAGCTGCAACTTTAGAGTAAGTATCAGATGAGTTGCTAATGTTAGAAAAAAAGCGAAAAACATGTTTTGGGTCTCTGTTTTTATGGCCGTTACTGAAGGCCGAATTTGCGATTGTAACCTGAGCCTGGCTTCGCCAACATGTTTTTATTATTGTCAGGATAATTGAAAGTCCAGACAAATGTGGAGGTTAAGAGAGCTTGAGGTGAAAGCTCTGAGTGCCCAGGACAGCTGAATCCCAACAATGGGCCCAGTGATGAACGGCGGCGCTGGACCAGTCCTGGTCGGCTCTGAGTCAGTAAGAGAGTCTCTCTGACCCCCAAATCCTGCCTCCTCGTCACTGCTCATGGAAGGGACAAGCATGATTCACGGACTCTGGCATTCCTAGGCAGCACTTTCTAATTGGTACCAGAGCAAAGGCCAGAAATGGGAACCGTTGAGGAGGTTACTGATCGGTGGTACATTTTAAACCTCTTACCATGGGGCCGACCTTTCAAGAAGAAAGCTGTGATCATCCTCTCAAAAGGGGGACTTCCTAACCTTTATTTGTTGTCTCGGACTCTTCTTTAATTTAAAGAAGCCTATTTATGTGACTCACTGTATTTTATGTAATTTAAAAAATCCTTATGGATCTCTCCTCAAAATTGTTTTTTTTTTAATTTTTAAAATGCGTACCATATCAAAAAATAAAATAAAATAAAATGCATACCACAAAACACAAAGGATTACAAAGAAAAGCAATTCTATGGAAATCCTATTTTAAAAGAATGTGTTTTAAGTTCACGGACCATTGGTTAAGAATCTAAAAGTTGATGTCATTTGGAACTGAGAACTAAGCGTTATGTTGAGTTTCAGGCACCTCCCAAGGTTATGATTTTGTAGTTCAACAAAACAAACCTGAAATGATCAGAGAAGAGGATGTGTCTAGCCTGCTTCACTCCAAGCCAGCAAATAAGCTACTCTAACATCTTAATGAATTCAGACCTAACGCTGGCTTGGAGATCTAAGCATCTATCTACTACCTCTCAAATCATTTTGGAGAGAATCCATTGTCCCTGGGGCTTGGTGTGCCATTTTCTCACACTGTCCACTCCAGGAGGAAAGGATTGGTGCTTCCAATTTCCCAACAAAAAATGGAGTTAGAAGTCCACTTTGATTGATGTCTCAGCCTGAGTTGTTCATTCTTCCACAATAATGTGGGCTCATGGACCTACAGCCTCAATGCATGGACAGCTTCCAGGAGCCTTCCAGGGAGGTAGGACTTGGACTGATGTTGGCTGATATGCCCAAGAGTGAAACTGTAGAGTTTGGTCCAGGACATCCAAATGGAACAGACTGGTTTCTGATTGGTTGGGTGTCTCAAGAGAAGGGATAAAGACTGGATGATCTCCCTCTTTTCACCCGTGTTAAGGTGGCCCCTGAAGAATGGAGCACCACAGCAGAGAAGGGCAAACAGAATAGTGAATAACCTGAAGTACCACATGAGAATCAGACATTAGAATATGGTGTGACTAACCTGAAAGAGAGAATTGGTGTTGGGAAAGTGGCAACATAGAATATTTTTTTCTTGGTCCTAGAGGGAAGAACTAAGAAGAGTAAGTGGAAATTACAATGAGGCAGATTTAAAGTTGACATTTAAAATGTCCTATTTATAGTTAAAACTGCACTAAATTGAAATGGGCTAATTGGTTTGAAAATTTTACTTAATTAATTAATTTAGAATATTTTCCCCTGCTTACATGATTCATGTTCTTTCCTTCCCCTCCTCCCACCCCCCTTCCATAGCCAACGAGCAATTCCATTTTTTTGTTTTGTTTTTTTAAACCCTTACCTTCCATCTTGGGGTCAATACTGTGTATTGGCTCCAAGGCAAAAGAGTGGTAAGGGTAGGCAATGAGGGTCAAGTGACTTGCTGGGAAGTGTCTGAGGTCAGATTTGAACCCAGGACCTCCCGTCTCTAGGCCTGGCTCTCAATCCACTGAGCTACCCAGCTGCCCCTCCATTGGGTTTTACATGTGTTATTGATCAAGACTTATTTCCATATTATTAATATTTGCATTAGGGTGATATGGACTACTTGGGAGGGGATAAGTTCCTCTTCCTCAGATGTCTTCAAAAGATGGAGAGTCATAGAGTATGTTGAAGAGGAATTCTTCACCTGGAGTCTGCAAACTTTAAATACAGATAGAAAGATAAAGATATTCATAGCCATAGTAATTAGTTGTTGTTGTTGTTGTTTAATTTAAAAGCGCTGAGAGACTTATGAGAAAGAAAACTAGCCACATTCAGAGGAAGAACTGTGGGAGGAGAAACACGGAGGAAGGACAACTGCTTGAACACATGAGCTGATGGGGATATTATTGGGGATGTAGACACTAAACGATAACTCTAGTCCAACTATAAATAATGTGGAATTAGGTCTTGATCAATGATACGTATAGAGCCCAGTGGAATTGTGCATCAGCTAAGGGGGTTTGGGGGGGTTTGGGGGAGAGGGAAAGAACGTGAAATATGTAACTATGGGAAAATATTCAAAATTAAAGTCAAAAATAAATAAATAAAATGGATTTCCATCATTTTTTTTTTTATCCTGGGACTCCATTCTAGGAGCATAGGGCCACAACCAGTAGGCAATGGGTCGCTCAGGGTCACCCAGCTGGGAAGTGTCAGAGCCCGGATTTGAACCTAGGACCTTTCGTCTCTAGGCTTGGCTCTCATTCCATCATAATCTTACATATTTTGTTTTAAGCATCCTAAATAAAACCTTATTCTGAGAAAGGCTTCACTAAACTTCCCAAGCAATCCACGGCATACAAAAAGATTTAGAACTCCTGAATTGAGGGACTTCTTGGGGGGGAGGAGAAAGGGAGTTGGGATGAATTAGACAATAGCTGAGTTCACTTCTGACCTAGGGAGTCTAAAAGGAAAACATCCACATCTCTTATCTCTCTCTTTAAAACAAACAAACAAATGAAAAACTCATCTTTTGTCTTAAAATCAATGCTGTGTTTTAGTTCCAAGGAAGAAGAGTAGTAAGGGCTAGGCAATGGGGATTAAGTGACTTGCCCAGGGTCACACAGCTAGAAAGTGTCTGGGTATAGATTTGAACTCAGAACCTCCCCTCTCTAGGCCTGGCTCTCAATCCACTGACCTTACTAGCTGCCCCTCTATTTTTTCTTCTCTCTTGGCTACTATTTTGTCCTTTCCTATTATTCAAGATTGGCAAAATAAATATTTCTAGACCATCCACTGAACATCTTAAAAGATATGAAGTACCACCCCTCCCCCTGGCCCACTTCACACCTAGCCAAGTGACAGGCTCTCACAATCTGTGCAAAGAAATACAATTCTAGTCTAAGTTAGTGGTGGAGAAATTGAATAGTGAGATGACCCTTCCAAGTAGACCTCAGATGCTCATGAGTGTATTTGCACAGAGACACACAAAACCAGTCTGATTCTCCAATACCGTATTCATGCACTCATTACCCAGGAAACATGCCAGGCAGCTTTTTTTTTTTCTGGAGCCCAGTCACATGTTTTTACAATTAATGACCTTTTCCCACACCTGGACCAGAGTAATCCAGAGAAGATGGAGAGGCCGAGGAGAAGCACTGTGCTTTGTGGGACTGCAATAAGCATCACTTTTGGGATAAAGAAGTTGGGGGAGGGCAGCAGGGAGAAGAAAGAAAACCTGGGAGCAACTAGCAAAAGGTGAGTTCATATTTGATTTCTGTGGAGAACTAATTGCCGGCCTGAGCCTTACCTACATACCAGCTTCTGCCCCCATAAATCCCCCAAACAGCCGTCATCCACCAGGGTCCTCAGCTTTTCTTTCTGAATCAAGTTCTTTATGTACATCTTGACTTTTCACACAGAAGATTCATGGCCTCAGCTCCCTCTGTATTTTCGTTATGAATAGGGGCCCTTAAACATTTCCTTCTCATTTAATTTATCATTTTTGCAGTCTTTCAACACTGGGTCCAGGCTAGAAATAATGGAACACAGAGGCTGTCCATGAGAACATGGTCTTTTACAATAATAAAATTTTCAGAGAAAGAAAGAAAAAGAAAAAGAAAAGCAGCCATGTCTAAGTTCTCAATGGGATCCTGGAGTGATGGACTTTCCACCTACCCAGATTTCAATGAATTAAATTGAGACAGTTTAACAATAACTCAATTATTGAGTTATCAATACAGATGGCCTCTTATTTCCAATAGAGTTGATCTCTCATCTTTTCAGAACCCAGAATCTCTTGCTTCCTCTTGTACTCTTTTCACAAAAATCTCCTAAGTCCTGTCAAACAGTTTTCCAACAAGGTTGGGTCCATCCTTTTTGGAATGGGAAGTAGGGGACCTAGAGAATTAAAACTTCAAGCCCAATGGGATGTCATTTCCCTTTGTGTGTTGAGAACTCCATTGGGATCATTGAAGTGCTGACTGCTCATGTATCAATCCGAAAGTTTGAGGCTTTCTCAAGGGTCTTTCTGAATCGCCCCACATGGCCATCAGTGGATAGATGGGAAATGTGCGTGTTTTCCTTATTTCCAAGTAAATATATCCCCCTTTCTTCTCTTCCTATTTTTTTTTTCTTTTGGAGGCCATGAATCACTAAGGCAGAAGTGAATGTTTCTTCTGAAATCTCTCTGCTTGGGGTCTCATGTAAAGGCCAAGCAGATCCATCCTTCATGAACCATGAAGTCTTCCAGGAAATCTCTCACACATGCATTTCCTGTGCACCTTAACTTGTTTGTAATTCAGTTGAATTCAACAGACATTTATTAAATCCCTACTGTGTACAAGGTACTGGGGACAAAAAGGCAAAAATTAAACATCCATTTATTGTAATTTATAACTTTAATTTTAACCTTAATGAGTGATAAATTCGGACATGAGAAATTAGAGAAAAGTTGAAAACGTAAGTCCTTAGTGTAGTTTAACAGAAAGAGGGATGGATTTAAAGACAGAGCATCCAGATTTTAACCCCATTGCTTATTACTTGGGGGAAACAATTCATCCCTGCAGATGGACTTCAGTTCCCTCACCTGTAAAATTAGATGAAGATGGATTCAAAGATGCCTGAGTTATCTTCCAACTCTAAGGATTGAGAGCTTCTTAGCCACATTTCTACATTTCTCTCTCTCTCTCTCTCTCTCTCTCTCTCTCTCTCTCTCTCTCTCTCTCTCTCTCCTCCTCCTCCTCCTCC
>NW_025398374.1:0-1424 GCF_016433145.1 Gracilinanus agilis | reverse complement strand
CTTCCTTCCTTCCTTCTTTCCTTCTCCTAGCCCTCTGGGAATTTGAAGTAAACTCTCATCTTTCATGAATGGCTCAGGGGAAGGTTTCCTGCCCTTGCCTGCAAATATTCTCACTTAAGTCTGATTCTCTTGGAAATATCTTTTGCATGTTTGGATGCCTCCAAGAATGTGAGCCTGGAATAGGTTTACAAGATATGCTTTGGTGTGTGTGTTGGTGAGAGAAAGACTATATCATAGGCCTGAGTGAAAAAGTTAGGCCAAGGCAGCTCAGGGATGCAAACAGATGCTGGGCTGCAAATTCAGTCTAGTTTGTCCAGAGGACAGTTAGGCTTCTTTCTGGTGAGTCAAGTTTTTTATTTTAATATGTTGAGGTACCTTGGGCTTGCTGTGATTCAAGGTGGGAGTGGAATGGTGAGGAAGTCATCCAGGTCCATTGCTGTTGCTGACCTGAAGAGGTATGACTGAGCTGTCAGGGAAAAGTGAAGAAGAGAAGAAATGAGAAGAGGAAAAAGTATAAAAAGCAGGGAAAAGAGAAGGGGGAGAGGAAAAAGAAGGGGGAAAAGAAAAAGAGATGGGAAAAGGAAAGAAAGAAAAATGAAAGAGAAGGAACAGGTGAAAGAACAAACACAAAGGGAAAGAGAAAAAAAAGCAAATGGAGGTAAAAAAGGGAGGGATGGGGCAAGGGAACACTGAAAGTAAAAGGAAGAAGAAAAGAGAGACTTTCCTGTATGATTCTTCCCACCAACCTTTTCCTTTGAGCTCTCATTCATGCAACAAATAAATATATGTAGTGGAGAGAGAACTGGCTTTAGGGTCAGGAGGACCTGGATTAATACCCATTTCTAATACAATAGGCTTTATGACTTGGTCAAATTATTTAACTTCTGAGTGTTCAGTTTTCTGAGCAGTTCTCAACGATATTCTCAGCCTGGCAACCTTGAAATGGTGTTTTAAAAAATTTTGTTAATCACTGTATTTAATATACTTGGTATTTTATTTCATGCATTTAACAAAGTTATTGCAAGAAGACATTCATGGGTTCTACTCTATTGCCAAAAAGGTCCATGATCCCCACAAAAGGTTAAGAATCCTTGCTCTGTAAAGTGCTGACCTGTATTGGTAGATGAAGTTTCCTAAACCAATAAAATCAAAGATCCTGTCCTTATCCATATCCTTACCTTAGATGCAATTCATTGGCATTTAGTGTCTGTTCTAGTTATCTGATCCTGATGAAATAACATCTTTGATTACTATGTGTTGGGTGTGCACACATTATATTACCTCCCCTCCTAGACTGCAAAACCCCTGAAAGGAGGGACCCTGTTTTAGATATATTTTATCTCTGCCCCCCCCCCATGTTTATAACAGCTTTAGCTACTGATCTGGCACTCAATAAATCTTGAGAGAGAGAGAGAGAGAGAGAG
>NW_025398373.1:0-11838 GCF_016433145.1 Gracilinanus agilis | reverse complement strand
TCTCTCTCTCTCTCTCTCTCTCTCTCTCTCTCTCTCTCTCTCTCTCCCCCCCCCCCCCCATCTCCTTCTCTTTAGCCCTTCCTTCCACCTTGGCACCTTGGAATCAGTATTAGGTATTGGTTCCAAGGCAGAAAAGTAGTAAGGGCTGGGCAATTAGAGTTAAGTGACTTGCCCAGGGTCAGGCAGTTAGGAAGTGTCTGAAGCCTGATGTGTACCCAGGACCTCTTATGTCCAGGCCTGGCTCTCTATCCACTTAGCTACCTAGCTGCCCCAAAGCCAGTCTTTTCTTGAAGACTTCTGGTGGTGGAAAACTCACTACCTTGTATGGTAGCCCATTCTGTTCAGAAAGCTCTGATTGTTAGGGCAATTTCCCTTACATTTAACATAAATCTGACTCTGCAACTTTTACTTATTGCTCCTAGATCTATCCACTAGGGCCAACTGAACAAATTTAACTTTTACACGGCAGCTTTTAAAAGACTTGAAGATAGCTATCATGTTCCTACCTCTCACCTTTATGACTTTTCCAGACTACAGATCTCCTTTTCCTTCATTTGATCTTTTTATAGCATGATTTCTAATCTTCTCGTTATACTGGTCAGCTTCCTCTGGATTTGCTCTAGTTTGTCAATGTGCCTCTTAAATGGCAGTGCCCAGATCTAAACATAATACTTCAGAAGTGGGACTATGTCTTTCCTATGCCTTTTCTTGGATGGCTCAGACACCCCCATTTCCTTCAATCAGTCATTGTATGGAGGGCAACTGGGTGGCTCAGTGGATTGAAAGCCAGGCCTAAAGACAGGAGGTTCTGGGTTCAAATGTGACTCCAGATACTTTCTGTCTTTATATTCTGGGAAAGTCACTTAACCCCCATTGCCTAGCTCTTACTACTCTTCTGCCTTGGAACCAATATACAGTATTGATAAGAGGGACAGTGAGGGCTTTTAAAAAAAATCATCATATGACTTGGTTTCCAGGCCCCTCACCATCCCAGACGTTATGTTCCAGTTTACTAAAAACCCTTTAAAAATGTGGGGCTAATACTCTATTCTGCTAACTGGAGAAGGTCTTCTCAGTATAGAAACTTGAATCCTCCCAGAAGTGGAATAAAGCACAAGGTGGCCCCTGGATCACTGGAGCAACTTAGGGTCCCTGATGAGCTCAGCTTCGGACATTGCATGCTTCTTCCTCTCCACATTCCATGTGTTGATTTTTTTCCTTTTTCCTGCTTTCTAAATCAGTGTCCAAGTTTGTTAATAAATGTACTGTCCCTAAGCAAATCAATTGACCCTGTTTGCCTGGAGAAGGAAATGGCAAACCACTCCAGTATCTTTGTCAAGAAAACGCCCAATGGGGCCATGAAGCGTTGGGCACAACTGAAATGACTGAACAACAACAATCAACCCCTAGTCCAAGATTCATGCTCAAATAGTCACTCGGTCCTGGGGTCGTGGTAGCAAAAGTTGAGAAAAGGTTGAGATAAGAGGGAGGATATATGGGGCGGGAGTGTACAAAGAGCAAGCAGAGCTACCTCAAACAGAGGGGCAAGATTAGGTTTGAGCACATGTGGGAGGATAGACAAGGAATGTAAAGTCTCCATTGGGCTGACGACTGGGAAGGGGCTCCACAGATCCTAGGAGGTCTTGGGTCTATGGCTGAGAGGTTTGTTCTCTTCTCAGTTCCAACCACACTGAGCTTGCTGGGCTTGGGGGTGCGGGGCAAGAGGAATAAGTATAATCGCTCTCTCCTTTCCCTGAAGCATGATAACTTTTAATAGAGGTAGAGTCCTCTTCTTTTCCAAACCCAGGCCTTCTTTTCCCTCTTTCTTCCAACCCCCACCATACGCACCTTGTGAGAGTGGGTATAGAGCGCCCACTGTCAGTGCCAGGGGCAGGCGCCAGCCAGAAGCCATATAGGGAATGTGGTGGCCTCATTAATGAGAACTTCCTGCTAATTAAAAGCTTCCCCAGGGGACTTCTTGGCTCCTACCTGAGCCCCCTCTCCCCCTTCCCCACAGACTCAGGGCCAGTGGTTGATGAGAATTCCTTATATATGGGCATCTAGAGGGATGAGCTGGCTGGAGAGGCACGTGTGGGTTTGGGAGGGATGGTGCTTGTTTATAGAGATAGAACAGGGTTATCTAATTCTGCTTTCTGATGCTCCTGTGGTGAGCCTGGTGTTCCCCATCTACCCACTGCATTCATGCATGGAGCCCGAGAAAAAGAGCCTTTTGATTCAACTGCTTTGCTGAAGCAACTCAAGCTATAGCCAGATCTCCCTGTTTACCTTCCTAAAGGAGACAGGCAGGGCTGGGTGGGGGGAGGCAAGAGCTAGGGAGGCCAGGCAGCATCTGGAACTGAGAGACCACAGATGGAAGGTAAAGGGTCATTGGAATGTGGGTAGGGAAAGGGTCCTTGTCCCCAATCTCAGGGAGCTGAGAACTGAAGAAATGGAGGGGGATAGAATTCCCTGAATCAGGGTCTCCATTATTGCCACCATAAATTTCACCATTATGGTCAGCAATACTGTTACCATTATAACTATACTTAATCATCACTATCACCATCATCTCCATCATGACCACCATCATCATCACCATTATTACTATAACTCTCACACTCCAAGTAAGTAGCAGATGTAGGATCTGAAACCAAATCTTCTCACTCCTAATTCAAATCCATTTCTACAGCACCATTCTCTGGACCTGCCTATTAAGGAAACTGAAGACTTTGGTAAAGTGGAAGTGACAGTCTTTATACAACTAGAGGCATAAAATATCCTGGTAGATCGTTGAGAGGAAAATCCTTATAAGTAGACCTTAAAGCATCATAGAGAGCTTCTGTTGTTGATGGTCATGATTATTCTTGTTATTCTTCATCCCTGCCTCCTGCTACTGGCCTCTTTCCTTGGAGGGCTTCTTGGATCAGGTCTTTGAGGGACAGATGAATGGACAGATGACAGTGTTCCCTGGCTGTCTAAAGAGTCATATGAGCTTGGCATGGGGGAAAGAAGATGAATCTCACTGAGAGATGTTCCATTTAGTGGTAGCCTTTGATCTGCAGTGGTTTCCATGATCACAACCCCCTGAAGAACAGTGTTGAGAGACTGGGTAAGTGAGGGTTGGAAAGCAAACCCTCCTTTCTTCCAGTTTTAGCGCCTAGGGCAGGAAAGCATGATTAGCAGTAAGCAAAGAGTTCTATCCTAACACCTGGGAGGTGTTAGGTGGAAGGAAAGGGGCCAGGGCTCAGAGTGGCCCCCAGAGTTCCTCCATGAATGTTTTATTTGGGTTCACCTTGGGACATGTTCCTCCTAGGTTCTGCTGAGTGGGCAGGAGTCAACTGACCATTTTGTTCATGCCCCTGCCTCCCAGGAGGAGACCACAAACTCATCTCAGATAAACAATTGTGTCTTCTAAAGCACAAAGGGGCACTGGACTCCTGTTCTCCAGTACACATGTACACACACACTCAAATATTATGGAAAGTCTTGTTGAGGGGATTCTGAAAGGGATGAGATGATGAAAGGGAGCGTTTCTGGTCCTTAGGGAGACTGGATTGGGGAATGTGTGGCTGTCACTATTGGCCCCTTAATGGTGCCTCTAGGAGCCTCCTCTCCCCAGTCATTCATCAACTCCTTCTGGTGCCTCCTACCCTGAATTAATCCTGGTGCTTAGCTCTCTGTGACCAGTGTGTGGCCCCTCTTTTCAAGGCTGTATTCTCTGAGTCTTTAAAGAAGACTATCATGGCGCAGTGGAAGAAATCCTGAAGCTGGAGAGAGAAGACCCGCCTCTACCTGGGCGACTTTGGTGAAGTAATTTCTCCTTTCTTGGCCTCAGTTTTCTCAAACATAAAACAAGGATGTTGAATTAGATGATCCCTGGGCTGTCGTACCTACTTACTAGCCTTAAATCCTATGAAATCCATGAGGAGGGAAGCTCATTTTTGTTGTGTGTGATGAGGTCAGGACCTTCCCCCTGCCTCTTCAGGACTACTGGCTTTTATGCTTGCCATATTGCGGAAATATAATCCAGTAAATGGGGAAAAAACTAATCTGTCCTTAATTTTTCCTTGGAGTTGACAGCTACAGGATCCAGTTGCATCTGTTAAGTATTACTAATCTTTTTCTTTTTAAGAAAACTCTTAATTTCTTAGTAACAACTCTAAGACAGAAAAGAAAGGATCAGGAAAATGGAGTTAAGTGACTTGTCCAGGGTCACACAGCTAGAAATTGTCTGAGACTGGACTTGAATCTAGGTCCCCTTGACTCCAGACCTTGTGTTCTATCCACCCAGATTCCCCCTTAGAGGCATAGGACTTCTCCCTCTCCTGACATTCCACTCCAGCCAGGTTCTTTTGCCATTGTCCCTGTCCCCTGGAGGATCATGCCCTTTCCTCTACCTGTTCACATTCCGTTGGTCAACAAAAGAATTGGTTCCAGTAAAAGTTGTCCTGTATTAGACAAGGTGGATCTGAAAGGTAGTGAGCCCTTTGTCACTAGAGGTATTCAAGCAGAGACTGGGTGACCCCTTGTTGGAGATGCTATTCTCCATGATATGTGAAATTCAATAAGATTAGATGTCTATGTAGGGCAGGAAGATGGTGTAGTGGATAAAGCACTAGGCCTGGAGTCAGGAAGACCTGAGTTCAAATCTGACCTCAGACACTAGTTGTATGACCCTGGGCAAGCCAATTAACCCTATTTGCCTTAGTTCCTCATCTGTAAAATGAGCTGGAAAAGGAAATAGCAAACTACTCCAGTATCTTTGCCAAGAAAACCCTAAATGGGGTCATAATGAGTTGAACACGACTGAATGATATACTTTAAGATTTATAAAACACTGTATAAAACACTGTAAGAATTGCCATTTCCACTTTACAGAGGAGGAAATTGAAGCCCATAAAAGAGAAATGACTTGACCAGGGTCACATAACTCATAAGTGTTAGCTATGGGACCTCTAAGGTTCTTTCCAATTCCATAATGCTGTGATTCCATCTCCTTCATATGTTCTAAGATTTCAGACAAATTGGACTATTTACTTTTCCTTGGCTGTGGCATTCCATATCTGTGCGGCCTCCATGCCCAGAATGCACTATCTTCCCCCCCTCTGCCTCTTGGCACCCCTACCTCCTTTCAAGGCCCCCCTCAAGTGCCACCTTTTAAAAGGATCCCATTTTGATATTCTCAGTTGTTATCCTGCCGTCTCTTTCTTCTCACATTAGACTGCATTTACTTGCTAATATAAATGCAAGTGGAATGAAGCTCTATGAAAGCATAGATTGTTTGTCCTTTTGTATTTGTGTCTCATCCAGTGCCCCATACAGAGAAGGCCCCTAATCAGTGGTAGTTGAACTGAGGAAGGAACTAAGCATTTTATAAAGTGCCTACTATTTTTCAGGCATTGTGCTAAGGGTTTATAATATCTCATTTGATCCTCACAACGTCTTTGAATGGTAGGTGCCATTATTATCCTCATTTTACAGTTGGGGAAACTGAGGCAGGCAGCTATTAAGTGAATAGTCAAAGGTCACAAAGCTACATAGTGTCTGAGACTAGATTTCAACTCAACTTCCTAACTCTAGATCTAGTAATCTATCTACTGTGCCACCTGGCTGCCTAAATTGACACAGTTATGCTGTAAGAGGAATTATAAATTCAGAAAGAGGAAAAAAAAGACATCCTTTAAAGGGGATACCAGTCAAGGGACCCAATCCAGGCACCTCAATGCTCAGGAAAGAAGTTTAATTCAAAGGAATTCTGTAGGCAGACTCCAGGGATGTCTCTGAGTTGGACATTTGGGTAATTTTGAAGAGAAAGCTGTTCTTCTGGTCTGGGACAGAGAGACATGACCCCAGGGTTGGGATGGGGGTGGCCCTGTTTCCTCCATGATCAGAGGAGATAAGAGCAATAGTTCTGGCTAGAATGGAGGTAGAAATCAGGGGGGACTAGGAAGGGAATTATAGATGATTATAAAAAGGTCGGTTCTGTTGTTAAACCCAGGCCAAGTGGGTGCTCTGAACTCTGGATGAAGACATAAGAGGCTTTATCCAGACAGTGACTTGCATGAAAACAGACAGCAGTTTATCAGCCTGGAAGGTGTCAATCCCTTCCCCTCTGAATATAGAAGGTCCTGGAATAGATTGAAAGGAAGAAAAGTTTGGTGCTAAATTTGGAAGTTGTGGCACCTGGGTTCCAGGCCTATCTCTGGTAGTAACAATAGTAATAGCTAACATTTATGTAGTTCTTACTATATGCCAAGTACACAATTATTATATCATTTGACCCTTGCAACAATCCCAAGAAGTAACTGCTATTATTATCTGATTTTACAGATGAGGAAACTGAGGTAAGTATAGATTAAGTGACTTACTCAGGGTCACACATCTAATAAGCATCTGAGGCTAGATTTGAACTCTAGGCCTGGCATTCTATCCACTGTGCCACCTAGTAGCTGGGAGATTCCACGTATGTATGTGGCCTCCAGAAGTGCCCTTCTTTGAGCCTTGATTTCCTCATTTGCAAAATGAGCATAATAATATGTGTACTGCCTAGCCTACAAGGCTCCAGGATCATAGAGCAGAGACTTAGAACCAGAAGGGACTTTAGAGGCTCTCTATTTCACCAGGCCAGCATATCAACCCAAGTCTTCTGATTTATCATGATTCAGAATGTTTTAGGATTCCGGTTTAGAGTTGCTCACTATGAGCAGAGTGGCTGAGGAAGAGGCAGGAAAAGATAGAATTAGGGAGGCCTGGAAGAGAAGTCGCTGAAGAGGATGGTGGCAAGCTGCACTTGCTTAGGAGTATTTCAGGGGAGGAAGTGCTGGAGAGAAACGATACTCTGCTAATTCCTGTGGACATTCATTCCACTGTAGCTCTCCTATCTGCTTGGTCTTCTCCACTGCCATGGCCATTTCCCTAGTTTAGTCCTTCTAACTGGTCTCCTTTATCTAAGACCTTTCTAAATTTATTTCTGAATCCTCCTCTATAGGGATTTTATGTTCTGGCCAGATTTGGAACTACCTTATGCCCATTTCATACTTCTCTCTCTTGCTTCTGTGTATGCAGACCCCATATATGGAAACACAGTTCTTTTTCCTGCATATGTTTCTCTTTTTTCCAAGGTCCAGCTCAGGCACTACTTTCATCCTGAAGCCTTCTTTGATTTCTCTATCTTCCCCCAGCCCTAGCTGAAATTTCTCTCTCCTTCCACAAATGGTCCTAGAACACATCAGCTGGTGCCATTCTTGACTCCTATCACATACCACTTTGGCACACTTATTTATGTAGCATTCATAGTTCTCTCTTTAAATTATAATCTCCCTGAGAGCAGCAGGAAGGAGGAAGGTGGGAGCAAACATTTATTAAATGCCTCCTATGTGCCAGGCACTGTGTCAAGTGTTTTACATATATTATCTCTGTATAATTTTCCACTCTTGTAACTCCAGTCCCTTAAAAAAGGGTCTGGAATATAGTAGGTATTTAATAAATGTTTGGTGAATTTGATTGGGGTCAGAAGATTTGGGTTCTAAAAGCCTAATTCCATTCAGACTCTGCATATGATATTAGGCACATCACTAACTTTTTTAGAGCCAGGGTTCTTAAATCATTTCTTAAAAACCCTTACCTTCCTTCTTAGAATTAGTACTACATATTGGTTCCAAGACAGAAGAGCAGTAAGGGCTAGGCATTGGGAGTTAAGTGATTTGCCCAGCGTCACATAGCTAGGAAGTGTCTGAGGTTAGATTTGAACCAAGACCTTCTGTCCTAGGCCTGGCTCTCTATTCCCTGAGCTATTTAGCTGTCTCCTTCTGCCTCCATTTTTGTGTTACTCAGTGCAGTGGAGTCATTTAACCTCTACTTGCTTCAGTTCTTCAGCTATAAAATGCCGATAACAGTATCTCCTTCAAAGAGCTGTTGTGAAAATTAAATGAGATAATATTTGTAAAGTACTCAGCACAATGCCTGGCACAGAGTAGGCACTGTATAATGCTAGCTATTCCCCTATTATCAATATCATTTCTCTTATGATCTCTCCCAGGCTTCTTGGATGGTGTCTTTACCAGAACTTCTGACTGAGCAACTCTGAGGAGCTGTCCAGGGTACAAAGACTAGAATAGTATCAGAGCTTAATCAATGTTTGGGGTGAGCAGTGAGAAAGACATGACATGGCTCCCAGAGTGAGTTGCCCAACCCTACTCCCTCCATGATATCTCTGTTCAAGCCCCTGCCTTCCATTTTCCAGCCCAGACATCCTGACCTTTTCTTGCCTGGACTTCTTTAAAGAAAGTTTTCTTAAAAGTTTAAACCTTTACCTTACATCTTAGAATCAATACTGTGTATTGAGTCTAAGGCAGAAGAGTGGTAAGGGCTAGGCAATGGGGGTTAAGTGATTTGCCCAGGGGCACACAGCTAAGAAGTATCTGAGGCTAGATTTGAACCTAGAACCTCCCATCTCTAGGCCTGGCTCTTAACCCACTGAGTTGCCTAGCTGGCCGCTTGCCTAGACTATTGTAATAGCCCCTATGATAGCAGTTTCTCCCCTCTCTGATCCACTTTGTATACTCTGAGCATTGTTCCTATCTTACCTCTAAAATCACATAACTTTTCTACTCAAAAAACCTCAGTGGATCTTCTTTGCTTATTAATTCCTTATCTGGCATTGAAAGCCCCATAGAATCTGATTTTACATTCCCTTTTCATCCTTACCTTGTATAACTTCTAGCCAAATAAGACTGCCCTGCCCCATCTTAATGGCGTTGCCTATAGGATTCTTCCATACTTGGAATGAACTCTTCCCTTCCCACCTTGCCCTGACATCTCAACTGAAGAAGTTCCTTCCTTCCTGGTCACTTCCGCCATAAAGACTTTTCTGGTGATTCCCTGGCTAGAAGTAATCTCCCCCCCATTAATTTTATTTTACACTGTGTTTCCCAGACTCACTCTCCTTCCTGTTGTAGAGTTATTTGTATACACGTCTTTTCCTGCCTTTGAAGAAGGAAGTAGCAAGGTGTAGAATGTTCATAAGTTTTGGAGTTAAGAAAGTGATGCACTCGAACTTTCCTCTTGCACTTACTGTCTGTGCAGGCTAAACCTTAGATTCTTTATCTGTAAAATGAAGCTAAGGAAGCTCCACATTATTCCACAGGGTAGTTATGAGGAGAAAGCTCTATACACATTAAAATGTTCTAGAAATGGGCACTAATAATATTCCTGTACCCTCAGAGCCTTGTCCATGGTAGGCATTTAATATACTTTTGTCAAATTGAATTAAATCAACATAAAATGGGTTCTGCCATCCCTGAGCTCATGAAAGATGCAAAAGTGAGGACATGTTGGATACTGTCTGGGGAAATCAATGTTTCTTGTGGATTGGCAATCATTGTGAACCTCCCTTTGGAACAAACTCAGGTCTTCTCCCCAAGTCTCCCAGATCTGCTGAGAGACCTGACAGATGATATTTTTGGAGATCAGACCTCTTTCTTCAACTTCTGATCTCAGTGATCAAGGAACTACCCTTGGGGATTTCTTCCAGCCCTCAGAATAGCTTTCTTCTCCTAGTGTGTCCTGGCTTGGATGGCATGTGGATCCATCCACACAATCCCCTTTCCCCCCATCATTTAGCTCAAAACAAACACAGCCACTCCAATCTTTTTCTTTTTCTTTCTTTCCTTTTTTTTCCTTTTTTTTCTTCTTGGTATTTTTTCTCCCTGACCTCCACAGCTTCTCCGCCCCTCAGTGGAGTGTCTGTTCATCCCCGAGTGGCCCCGGCTCTGGCCCTGGTCCTGAGAAGGCAGCCCTGGCCCCTTGAGCCTGCGTACTGACCAGGCTTGGGAGCATCTCCAACTGACTCTGACTGGGCTCAGTCAGAGAGGCTGCTGGTCTGGTTTGCACTTGGAAATGTGGGGTCCTCAGGGCCCCTGGGTGGGTGGGGCCTGGCCTGAGTACAAGGGCGGAGGCAGGCCTCAGAGTTCAGGCTCAAGCCCAGGGTCTCTGCCCCCTTGATAGGTTGGGGGTGTGGGTCACATGACTGTCTCCCTCTCCTCCTCCAGGAGTGGAGGGGGCTGTTCCCCAACCATTGGCTCATAAAGTCCGGAGCCATTGAGATACCCGTCATCTTTGGTGCCAGGCTCTGGGCCAGATGAAGGCAATGAGTTCTCAGAAATGGAGCCATGCTTCACATAGCCAGGCAACTGGTGGTGGCCGTTGGCACTGGCTCCAGCCCCAGGAGCTAGTCGAGGGCTGAGGGACAAGGCTAGCCCCCCTCGAGGTCCCACATTGGTAACACTTGTATGTGACACCATGGGGCCATAGCTGTAGGTGCTGCTGCCACTCCGGGCCTTCCGCTTGAAGTCCAAGGCCAGGGTCCATCGGCTCCATGACTTCTTGATCTCTGCTTGTACCTTGTGGGGAAGGAGGAAAAACAGAAAGATCAGCCTTTGTGACCATCCATTCTTAGTGTATGAAAAGAAGTCTGATTGAGAGTTAGGAGGAGACCAAGTCCATCTCAGGCATTTGCTAGCTGGACAATCATGGGCAAAAGACTTAGCTTCTCCATGGTCCAGCGGTGAGGGTCAAATGGGTCACATTCCTTAAGTCACTTAAAATTAGATGCCTTGCCTGGATCTCTGCTTTATAGCTAAGGTGGCTCAGAGGCTAAAGAACTAGGATTGGAGTCAGGAAGATCTAAGTTCAAATTTGCACTCAATTATTTACTAGCTAAGTGATCTTTAACCATTTACCTCTGTATGCCTCAGTTTTCCCAACTGTAAAATGGGGATAATTGTAGTACCTACCTTCTAGATTATTGGGAGGATCAAATGAGATATTTGCACAGTGCCTGACACAGATAGAATAAATGTTTGTTTCCTCCCCAATCCCTTATCATTTTTCCTCATGTCGTACTTGGTACACACATCACATCTCTCTGACTAAACTCTAAACTCCCTGAGGGCAAGGGACATGGTCCCATAGTCTCATTTCATCTTTGTTTCCATTGGCCAAGCAGAGGGCACATTCCAGGTATGGGAAATGATTTACACTCACCTCTCCATTGCAGAAACAGTATATTATGGCAACGAAAAATCCCTGGGGAAAAAGAGACAAGGCAGGGAGGTAAATATGTCTTGAATAGTTTTTTTCAGAATGCTTTCTCAGAAGGCTTTCACTTCTAGGAAGACCTTTCTGCTGAACCAAGAGCAGAAAACCCGTGTCCAGAACATCCTTTCTAGGTTTAACTTTAGGTTGGAGAAGAGGAGTAATAAAAAGTCCACCTTCTCTTTCAAAATTCTACAGAGAAGGAAGATTTCAGCACCTCCTTCCCTTTTACTCTGTGTTGGGATCTCAATGTACTGACAGTGCAATGGGAAATTCTCTCCCAATCTCCAATAATAGAGCAGGGCAGATATAATTACTGACATTTTACAAGATAATTCACAAATTGCATTTGTCAGATTTAATCATATTTATTCCCCAACTACTGTTCCCTGCCCCCTCTGAAAATGAAGTTCCATGTCCTGACATGGTGGGATATTGGAGGGAATTGTATGTAGTTTTATTATTTGTGAAACTCAAAGACCATAAAAGCTGGAAGTAGGGGTGGCGATGGGATCATTGGATGGACACTGGGTGCAAATCATTATCAAATGATGGACAGTAGCTGAAAATTTCACAGCTGACAGCTAGTTTAACAAGTTCCAAGACCTGGTGCTTATGAAAGACTTAGCTTTGCTACTGAAGAAATGGAGATTCTTTTTCTTTCTCTCCCCTTTTCTTCCTTCCTTCCTTCCTTCCTTCCTTCCTTCCTTCCTTCCTTCCTTCCTTCCTTCCTTCCTTCCTTCC
>NW_025398372.1:0-4170 GCF_016433145.1 Gracilinanus agilis | reverse complement strand
AAGGATTTTATTTAAAGAGCTGGGGAAGAGTCTTAACTCACCCTTAACCATGCAACCTCCTCTCCAAAAAGTCCCCTCACCATGCCCCCTCCAACCATATTAAAAAAAAAAAAACCCATGAAACCCACAACCAATAGGAAAAGGCTTAAGGAATTAAGAGTATGGTGAAAGGGAGTTTGGGTAATGTAGTTTTAAAAGAGGTACAAGGTCTTTTCAACTTTACATTTCCCCCTGTGATCCTTTGGGAGACAAGTCTCCCCAATGGATCATGAAAACATAATCAAATAAAAGTTTACAATAATTCAGAGATAAAAGGAAAATAAAAGGGAGAAGGAACAAAACCAGTGTTCAGCGCATTGACAATAAGCCATTTAGGGGCCAGTCCCCTTTTCTGGCATAAAGTTTCCATTCCAAATAAATGCATTCAATCCCCCAAAGTTCAAATTCTCCATGTCTCGAAATTCACTCTGGATCTTTTGGTGCAGTGTGTGGTCTCTGCATGCATCTTCATGCCGTCTTCTGGATTCTGGGAGGGAGTCTTCTGTTCTAAATTAGGGTCAAATTCAAGTCCAAATTTACAGAAATAACATAGTCACCCAGAGGAGAACAACTTTACATTTCCCCCCTGAGGAAAATACAGTGATACACATGGGAATCACATAGGAATACATGGTCAAGGCATAAGATATATGAATCAATTCTCAAAACATCAAAAAATCCAAAGAAAAAAATAAAAAAGAGAAAAGGAAAAAGAAAGGGGAAAAATAACCTCTGAGGAAAATACAGGGGATTATTATGCCTTGGTCAATTAGTGAATTTATCACTGGGGTAATATCCTCTATTGCCTCCTTTGAGAGAGGATACTGAGGAATGGAAGGAGGTGGGCTAGATTTTGTTTTAATTTGGACAGGGACAGCTGATTGAAGTATGTCAACACAAGAATTTAATGTGGCCCAGAGAGACTCAGGTATATCTGTTGGGATTTCAAAAGTGGGAGACCCCTGTATTTCATGACTATCTGAAAGGAGCACAGGGAGCAAAGTTAAGGATTCCTCAGGCAATTCCAGTGACATAGAGCCATCTGGAGAGCAATTTATTGTGGCACTAAGATTGCATAAAAGATCTCTCCCCAGGAAGTTTATAGGGGATCCAGGCATCAATAGGAAAGAGTGCTCCACATTTAGGGGCCCTATGGCTACTGTTCCAGGGGAGAGCTTTGGTACCATTTGGGGTTTCCTGATACCCCCACTACACTTATTGATCCTATGGAATTGCAATATGGGTCTGGTGTAATCTTCAAAACAGATCTGGAAGCTCCAGTGTCCACAAGACAGTCATAATAGGCGTTAACAACCTTTAATGTTACATAAGGCTCTTCAGTATGGGGGGGCAGTGGATGTGGACAATGGGCAATAAGGCATCAGGGTCTGGAAAATCAAAGGTTGTATCCTTTGATCCCTGTTCCTCAACCCCACCATACACCTTCAAAATTTTTGGGTAGAATGGGCTCCTCCTTGAGGGGCAGTAGTACCCTGGGTGGTTTGGGGCTGAGCTCCACTTAAGATATACTGCTCTGGAGTCATTTGGTATGAGTTATCAATTGCCTGATCCATATACCTAGATCTGTTACTAGTCCTAAAGTCACGATCCCTGAAATCATTGTTTCCATAATCGTTATTATTTCTATAATTTCTATAATCAATATTTCTATAATTGATATTATTACTATAATTATAATTATTTCTAACGTTGTAATTTCTGAAGTTATTATTTCTAGATGCCTGATTCCAAATCCTACAGTTCATCATTACATGGCCCCTTCTTCCAAAGAAATGGCATATAAGGGGCTGAAAGTTAGATTCATGGAGAGGGGCAATTGCCATTGGTTTAGTAGCAGACTCTTGTAGTCATTTTTCAACTCTATCACTTACAACAAAGTCATTTAAGGAGTCTAGTCTCTTATAAACATGTCCATATTCTTTTTAAATATGTGTAATAAACTATTACTCTCTTCCTGTTTCTCTTTATGATTACTAAAGACATAAATAGTAGTTCTCCTTAACTCATCAAGGTCCATTTTGGGCCACGTAGGGCAATTTGTTTTAAAATGATCTACAATCTCTTATGAGAGTTATGGACAAATTGTTCCTTTATTTGCCTTACATCCTTTTCAACAGAAAGTTCAAGTTCCATGTATCTATTTCCCATTTCAATGAACCTGTCCATGAATTGGGAGGGTGTCTCATCATCAGATTGTGCAATGCTTTTAAATTTGGGCCAGGCCTGAGGTTTCTCAGCACGTGCTCACATTGCTCTTAGAAAGGCACCTCTAGCAAGACATAAGTCTGAGTAGTCTTTATGATCATTATACTGCCAGTTAGGATCTTCAGATGGCCAGCATACTGCATTGAGTCCTCGGGGTTTGTTAGCATGGGAGATAATTTTAGTCCTCTCCCCTTCCATTTGGAAAGCCCGGAGCAATTTTTCTACATCTTTATATGTGGGATCATAATCATAGAAAATATAATCAAATTTTTTTATTACTGTTAAAGGTTCTTCTGTGAAGGATGGGCAATCTTCTTTGAATTCTTTTATATCCTGGCTCGTGAAAGGCTTATATTGTTTCAATGTGACCACATCCCCATCGGGTGCTATTGTGGACACTTTCCTTAAGGGGAAAAGGCCTGCACAGGAATCATTTACTGATTGTGGGTAGGCCATGTTAGCCAGGAGATTCAGAGCATGAGCAAATTGGTTTAGTGTGCGAGAGAAAAATTTCTATAACTGAGATATAGTAGAGGGGCCTGGTATTCCTATATTAGAGGAAACAGGTATGCAAAAATCAGGCCAGTTTTGGGGAGAATCCTCTTCTGTCGTTTTAGCTTGTAAGTGATATTCTATCTGGTTCAATTGAAATTGCATATTGGCTTGCATTCTCCTTATTTGTGACCATCCAACCCAGAATAAAAAGAAACCTACAAGCCACATAGAAACAAGGAAGTAATCAAGAACTCTATAAGTTCCTAATTGGGCAAAAACTGCAAGAGTTTCCTGTAGAATAGCATTTATACTGCTGAACATTGTGATAATAAAAGAAAAGGCAGATTAAAAGGAAGTGGAAAATAGAATAAGTTGTTAATGTATATATTGATTTGTTTATTTATTTAATTTGGGGGTGGAGCAAACTAAAGGGTATTGTATATTATTATTATTTTTAATGGTTTTGCTTGAAAAAATTAATTATAATTTATTCATTTATATTAAATATTATAATTTGTGCATGGTATATAGTTTATAATAATATTAAATTTGTAAACAATTTAATATTAATTTTTTTAATTAAAAATTTTAATGCCTTTATTTATTTATATACTTATTTGGGGTTGTTGCTCAGCAGGAAGAAGGGAGGAGAAACAGAGAAAAGGAGAAAAAAAATATTTTTTGCTCTCTTTTGACCTCTGGTGGCTAAATGGTCACACTACAGCAGAGAAGGGTTGGAGTAGCAAGCAAGGGGTGTGAATATGTTTGCCAGAAACCAAAATGGAGGATATGGCTACAAAACAGGGCAGATTACCTCTAAAGCCTTCACAGTCAGAAACTGGGGGTTGAAGTAATTATATTGCTTATTTTAAACCCCAGTTGGGCAGGGAAGCTAGAAAGAAGGCTTGGGTGGATGAAAAAAGGTCAGGACCTCCCCACACCAAGGCAAAAAGCCCAGTAGAGGTTATGGGTTCTGCAAGGTAAAAGGCTCTTTCTCACACAGGGGATAGAGGCTGTGGGGTATTTTAAAGCTTACCAGTCACAGGAGTAGTAGGCAGGTCAGCTGGACAGTCTCAAGAAGGTCCATAGTAGCAGGAAACTGCAATAGTAAATAAAGCAGCTTAAGTCTGGGGCTGGCTGAAGCTTGGGGCTGAAAGCAGCCTTAGGTTTTAAAACTCCACCCGGCCAGGCAATCAAGGGGTGGGAAAAGCGCTTGGAAGTTTCTGGAAGTCTGCAGTGGTCTGAGGAACCAGCACAGGGGTAGAGTGGGAGAGGAAGGCGTGTGAAAGACGCCTGGGAGGGAAAATGCACAGATCTGGGGAAAAAAATTGGAGGTAGCCCCTCAGCAAATGTTTTTAAAAAAATAAACCCCAAAGAAAGCTCCTCTGCTGCTGGGGGAGGGTGGGGGGG
>NW_025398371.1:0-6030 GCF_016433145.1 Gracilinanus agilis | reverse complement strand
AAGAAAGAAAGAAAGAAAGAAAGAAAGAAAGAAAGAAAGAAAGAAAGAAAGAAAGAAAGAAAGAGAAATATGTCGAAATGACTGAAAGCATTCTCCCAGGGTCCACTGAGTTGGTGAGAGAAAACAACTTTGAGTTGTCTCACTTGAGTTATCAGATGTAAAAATAATGACGAGGAGTGTGCATTGTTAACGTTTTGACCTCCCGTCTTTTGTATCCAAGGTCTAGAGTAGTGACAAACTTCCAAAGGGCTGACCTGCACAATCCACCTAAGAATCCATTAGATGCCTATGAACATTGCTCAGTCATTCGAGACCACAGTTTCTTGCCCTGGGTTCTCAGAATTTGTTTTAGAAGTATTTCAATAACTGTATTTCAGGGGTTCCTTTGTTTTCGTACGTACTTAGCCTTTGCCTTTAAAAACAGGAAAAAATATCTGTGGTCTCCATAACACACCAAAAGGGTAAGAGTATCTGTTCTAGACCATTCAAGGCCAAAAATATTCCCTCGGAGACTTAGCCCAAGAAAATGGACAGGCATAGAACCTCAGCTCCGAAAGGGACCTTAAACATCATCTTGGCCAAGTCCTTCATTTTATAGAAGAGGAACCCAAGATCTAGAGGTGGAGAGATTTGCCCAAGGTCACCCGGGTTCCCTGACTCCAGATCCAGACCTCTTTATGCTGTAGCACTGAACAGAAGATTTTCTTTCTTGTGTCATGGAAGAAAAGTCAACTACTTCTCCATCCTCCTGGGCTGAGGGAGCAGGCTAGGGTTCAGGCATACAGCTTGGAAGATAAGACCTCCCTGAGAAGAAACAAAATAGGCCGGAGAGGTGGGCAAAATAACTCACTGCTACTTCAGGTCTGAGTTACAGAAAACATGCTTTAAAAATATTGAATTAAAGGAACTTTTCATGCATGGTTTTAAGACCGTAGTTCTTTTGAAAGTTAAAGTAGCCAGGGGCAGATGGGTGGCTCAGTGGATTGAGAGCCAGGCCTAGAGATGGGAGGTCCTGGGTTCAAATTTGGTCTCAGACACTTCCCAGCTGTGTGACCCTGGACAAGTCCCTTAACCCCCATTGCCTAGCTCTTACTGCTCTTCTGCCTTGGAACCAGTACACAGTCTTGGCTCTAAGATGGAAGGTGAGGGTTTAAAAAAAAAGAAAGTTAAAGTAGTCATTTGTACATTTTTTCTTCTTTAAATCATAGATTCCAGTGCAGGTTGGTGGCTCAGTGATTTGAGAGCCAGGCCTAGAGACAGGAGGTCCTGGATTCAAATTTAGCCTCAGACACTCCCTAGCTGGGTGACCCTGGGCAAGTCACTTAACCCCTATTAGCCCTTACTGCTCTTCTGCTTTGGAACTAATACACAATATTGATTCTAAAATGGAAAGTAAAGTTTTTTTTAAAAATCATTGATTCTCAGCAGAGTTGATTTCATACTAACTTCAGATGGAGTTGGGAGAGGCATTGCAGTCCTGTACTGATGATTACCCAAACCTTAATTGCCAAGTTAATTTTGCTCTTAATTTTTGAAAAGGATTGATTTCATATTTTCATCCCTTTCTTTTGGCAGTAACTCTGATAGGAGCTTAATTAATACTAAGAAGGAAAGAAGCCCACGGCGTGCCCCATACTTCCGTTAAAAACAGAGTATCCTCCCACACACATACACACAAAAATTCCTGACAATCTGCAATGAATCATTATGACTTTTTATTTACTTTATTTGTATTCAAGTGGACATTTTAAAAAAAATAATTCCAGATAGCACTGGGCATGGAGAAAGGAAGACTAGGCATAAATTCGGCCTCTGGCACTTACCGGTATCATAACTTTAGCAAATTAATCTCTGTATGCCTCAGTTTTCTCACCAGAGCAATGGGGATAATAATAGGACCTAACTCACAGGGTTGTGGTTAGGATGAAATGAGACAATATTTGTAAAGGGTTTAGCACAGTCTCTGGTATTCTAGCAGCTTAATAAATGCCTGTTCCATTCCACTGCAAGGAAGTGCACTTTAAGGTTTGGCCAAAGAAGTTTAATATTTTCGTGTTGTTGTACAGTTATGGCCTAATGTTAGTGACCCCCGTTTGGGGCTTTCTTGACAATCATAATGGGGTGGTTTGCCATTTCCTTCTCCAGTTCATTTTACAGATAAGGAAAAATGAGGTAAATAGGGTTTAGTGACTTACCCTGGGTCACACAGCTAGGAAGTAAATATCTGAGGCCTGATTTGAACTCAAGTCTTCCTGACTCCAGTCCTGGCACTCTAGCCATTGTGCCAACACGTGCTGGTCTTTTATCTTTATCTTTTGTCTTTAAACACTTGAAAGTATTAAACATTTTATTTCATTTCATTTTATTTATTTCTTAAAAAACACCTTGCCTTCCATCTTAGAATCAATATTGTGTGTTGGTTCCAAAGCAGAAGAGTTAGGCAATGGGGGTTAAGTGACTAGCCCAGGGACACACAGCTGGGCAGTGTCTGAGGCCACATTTGAACCTAGGACCTCCCGGCTCTGGGCCTGGCTCTCAATCCACCCAGCTGCCCCCTATTAAACATTTTAAATCACTGGCTTTTCCCCTTTGTTTGACAAGGCCCAAAGGGCTAAGTAGTGGAGAGCCGGGCCAACTCCACTGGGGGAGCAAACAAACTTTCGAAGTGGTAGTTGTGAACCTCAGACTTGGCTGGGTGGGATGTTGAGGGGCAGATGGGGAAGGAGTAAGAAGAGGAGCAACAGCCAGCTTTTGCCTCAGCTCCTTTAGGAGCAAAGCTGTGACTGGTGTTGGGGCATGTTAAGTCACTTATGTGGATCCTCAGTTTGGAATGCAAATCAGATCTTCTGGACTTCCTCTAACCACTGCACCACCCAATGGCTTCTCCTTCAATAACACAGCCAGCTTTTCCTTGAAGAGCTTTATGAGGGGGAACTTGCTGCCTTTGGGAAGAGTATGATAGAAAGTTCATCCTTACATCTAACCTAGGTCCCCACCTTTCCTTACCTTTGTGGTTCTCTAAGTTTCGTTCCGTGGGCCTCTTTGGGGGTCCCTGAGCCCCTTTCCGAGGGCTTGTGAGGTCAGAACTATTTTAATAAAAATACGAAGATGTTTTCATTTCTAATTTGGTAAACATGAGCAGCTATAACCCCTCTCAACTGAAGGTCTTGGGGGAGGGGAGGGGTCCTCAATAATTTTTTAAAAAATAAAGTGGAGGATAGCTGAGTGGCTCAGTGGATTGAGAGCCAGGCCTAGAGACGAGAGGTCCTGGGTTCAAATGTGGCCTCAGCTAGCTGGGTGACCCTGGGCAAGTCACTGAACCCCCATTGCCTAACCCTTACTGCTTTTCTGCCTTGGAACCAATACAGAATATTAATTCTAAGGTGGAAGGAAGGGTTTAAAAAATGTAAAGGGGTCCTGAGAGCCAACAGTTTGAGAACCAGTCCTCTGCCAACTCCCCACTGCTACTGGTTTTACCCGAGGGGATGAACAGAACACGTTTAATCCCTTGTCTACTTGACATCTCTTCAAATACTTGGGAACAGCAATCTCATCCCGAGCCTTCTCTTCTCCTGGATAAACATCCCTAAACATCATCCCATTCTCTCTTCTCTACCCATCATTTTAGCATCCTGGAATGTCAGATTTGGAAAGGCGAGCCAGAGTTTGAATCGTGCCTCAGTCACTTACCAGATGTGTGACCTTGGGTAAGTCAGTCATCTACCCTCAAAGCCTTCACTCCTAAAAGGGGTATAATAGCACCTACCTCCCAATTTTTGTGAGGACCTAAAGGTACGCAGCATTTTGTAAATCTTAAAAGCACTGTTTCAATGCCAGCTATTTTTATTCAAAGAATCCCTTCTTACAACACAGTTAACTTGTGGCCAGGCAGCCATTTTATTACCCCAAAGGGGATCACAGCTGTGGAGCTAGAAGGGGCCTTAGAGATCATTTTGTCCACCTCCCTCATTTTATCAAGGCCTGGGGGGGGGTCACTTACCCAAAATGACGCAGCAAGTATGGCGGAAGTGGGATTGGAACCGGACTCCTCTGATTCGGAAGCTAAAGCTCTCTTTACTATATCCTGTGATATCTCCCTTTTCCAAGGTGGCTGTCATTCCACTGGGCTAGCAGTTCCCAGACATTTTGATCTAGAGCCACACCCTTAAAAATGACTAAGGCTTCCTATTGAAAAGTTTGTTTATGAGGGTTATATCTATAGGTGTTAGCCATACGAAACGAAAACCTCTTCTTATTTTTGTAAAAAATAATTTTGATCTTGTGAAAGAGTGTCAGGGACCACCACAGGCATTTGCTTGCAATATTGTTGCATCAGGCTGTGTGCTGTGAGTCAGATGAGTACTTGATTTGGAGTCAGAAGACCTGCATTTCATTCCTAGCTGGACTGATTACTGGCTGTGCAACCCTTGAGCAAGCCCCTTAACCAATTTTGGTCTCACTCTCCTCCTCTGTAGCATGAGCCGGGAAGAGTAGCTGCCTTCTGTACCAGTGAGTCGGGTTTTGTGGTTTTTCATTTATTATGATTTTTTTTTTCCTCAAGCCTAAACCTGTCTCTCTCTAGTGCCCACCCATGATTCTCAGCTCTGCCTTAGGGCCAGGCAGAATACAATCCACATTGTCTTGTTGGCAGGGACTGTTTAAATTTTTCTTTGTAGCTCGGCTACCTAGCACAGGGTCTACAAAAAACAGTATGTGCCGAGTTTTGTGTTATTAATAGTCGGGAATACATGATACAATGTATTGATTATTAGACCTTGAAAAGGCTTAAAAAATCCTTGCTTTAAATCCATCTGGACTAGATATTTTGGTGGGGAATAGAGGAGGGAAGGAAAGAGGAATGATGCTTTGATAACTTGTCTTATTTTTTTCCTCTGAGATATTTCTGTATAAGTTATTAATTTCCTGTTGTCATTTTTTGGTCCTTTATATTTCTGGAGCTAATAATCTTATTCTTGTCTTCATTTTCTTTGGGTTTCTCCTGTTTTCCCCCTATGCCCTTAGCAATGAGCCGGTCTGGTATCGCGATGTTTGGCGCCTCTGGGTCACGCGGCAGTAGAGCATCGGGCCTGTTCTGAGCAGACTAGGCGAGGCAGAGCATCTCAAGGCAAGAGCTCCGCAGAATACGAGGCAGAGCTGGGCAGAGCTGGGCAGAGCACAGTCCAGAGCACAGTCCAGGTAGGGCCTAACTGGGCAAAGGAGGGTAGGAAGGAGAAAGCCTGATAGGGCAGGGCACACAACATTCGCAGCCCTGAACGAGTCAGTAGAACAGGCCGCTGAGGGCCATGGGGAGCTGCTGCTGCAGCTGCGAGGAAGAGGAAGGCCCCGAGCCCGACGAGGAGGCTCGGCTGCTGGAACCCCCCGGCGAGCAGCACAGGGCCTCCACATTCGACTCTCCCAGCTGTCCGGACGAGCAGGCCGTTCTGGCATCCATCTTGGCCAGAGCCGCGAGCAGCATCATCGCCGTGGGGGCGGCCCAGGTGCAGCGCCTGGCACCTCAGGAATGTATGGATCGAGCCCGCTTGTATCGCAGCCGGCTGGCCCAGCTCAATCGGGCCGTTGTGAGCGGAGGAGGAGGCGCCGCGAGCTACAGCGGGCTCGGGCTCGCGGGCGTGAGCAGCTGCAGCAGTGGAATCTCCGGGGTAGGGGATCCCCCCGGGCCAGGGCTCCTGAGCTACTGGAAGAGGAAGGGGCCATGCAATATGGCTTTGCCTACTCTTACCAATCACCCTTATCGCGTGCTGGCCGGCGCCCTGGTACCCTACGACGACGTGCAGCAGGCCATCCATATCGCGGTGGACGCCCACCGCGCCATGCAACACGTGCGCGTTCAACCCTCGGAGGAGCTGGTGGTGAAGTTCGAAGTGGTATGAGTAGCAACTGGGGCCTGGAAACCGCCCCCCGAGCCCCGGATCCGACCCCCTGGGCTCTGGAGGTGGATCTGTGGCCATTCGATCCTGCCCCAGCTCCCTTCCTGGCCCCGGCCCCTGCCCCTGCCCCCAACCCAGACAC
>NW_025398370.1:0-5363 GCF_016433145.1 Gracilinanus agilis | reverse complement strand
AAAGAAGGAAGGGAGGAAGGAGGGAAGGAGGGAAGGAGGGAAGGGAAATGAAGGGAAGGCAAGGGTAGAGAGGAAGGAAAAATGAGAGGGAGGGAAAGAGAAAGGAAACGTTTTTATTTAGCACCCACTATATGCCAGGCACTGTGCCAAGCACCTTACAAATATTATCTCATTTGATCCTCACAAGAATCCTGGGAAGTGGGCACTATTCCTACGCCTATTTATAATTGAGAAAACTGAGGCAGGTAGCAGTTAAGAGAATGCTGAGTGCCACACGGCTAGGAGGTGTGTGAAGCTGGATTTGAGCTCAGGTCTTCCTGACTCTAGGGTTAGCACTGTGTTAACTGTGCTGCCTGGAGGTAGACGTTAAATGCTATCTAGTCTAGTGCTCTACTTTTACAGAGGAGAACACTGAGTCACTCCCCCTAGGTCACGTGGATAGTAAGACTCGGAGCTTGGATTTGGGGTCTTCAGATCTGCACTGCAGAAACGTTGGGGGGGGGGTCTGTTTCCTGGAGCCAGGGCCAGTGATCCTTTCTCCTTGCTTCCTCACACAGGAGAAGAGGTCCTAAGGCATGTTCCTTTTGATTGGAGATAAGGCTAGGGAAGGAGGCAGCTAGGTGAAGCTGCAGTGAGCCTAATAGTAGGAAGACCCGAGTTCAAATCTGGCCTCAGACACTTCCTAGCTGTGTGACCCTGGGCAAGTCACTTAACCTCTGTTTGCCTCTGGAGAAGGAAATGGCAACCACTCTAGGATCTTTGCCCAGAAAACCCCGTAGCCTGTATGGCCCCATGAGGTTGTGAAGAGTCGGACACAACTGAACAATAAGGGATACAGGGCTGAGGGGACAGAAAGATCCCGAAAGGGGCTGCCTGGGAAGGAGAGGGCTGGGCAGAACTCACAGTGAAGGGTACTGGGAAGCTGAAGGAGGAGCAAGTGGAGGAAGGGGACGGTAGACACCCAAAGCAAACCTGGCACCAATTTCGAACCCTTGGGCCTCACCCACTGGTCATCCTGTTTTCTCTCGGTCGTTAAGAAATCTTCGGGTTCTAAGATATCTGGCCCTCGAGGGTCCCACGAGGCTATCTAGATCCCAGCCTCTCACTTGAAAGGGAGGGAATGGAAGCCAAGACAGGAAGAGGGACTTGGCCAAGGTCATGCAGAGAGAGTCAGTATAAAAGCCGGAGCTAGAAATAGGCCGATCACCTGACCGGGGAAGGCGCTCACGCTTCCACCTGACCGGAAATTCTCGGCTCCTTCTGTAATGAGCAGCGTTCCCCAGAACCCACCATAGGGAGGTGAAGGAGAGAGCGGCCAGCCCTCCCTCCCGTCTCCCATGCAGCTGGGCTTGGCATGGAGCGGCCTGCACCTGGCTGGAGGAGCTGGGGGATAGGGTTACAGTTGGCCAGTTCTGCTTCTCTCGCTCCCCGTGTGTACAACGCCGTACAAGACATGGAGTGCCTGCGGGCCGCGGTGCAGAGCAGGCCAGGATTTTCTCCCAGCGTTCACGCTTTGTCCTTCCAGCCAGCACACTCGGGCTCTGGAGCTGGGCCAGCGCCGGCTCGCTCCTCCATCCCAAATGTCCCCAGACAGAGAAATGAGGTTGTCTTGTCCCGTCTCCTACCCACGCCCCCTCCAAACCTCATTTTCCCCAGACTCGGCAAAGCCCATTCCTTTCACCTTTTCTCATTTTCCAACCTGTCTTCCAGCCACTGACACATCATTGAGGCCCCCCTAAGAACTGTGGTCAAGTTTCCTACAGCTCCCTGCAGCCCACAGACTGCCCCGGGGGCCCGGCGCGATCTATCCAGTGACCTCATCTTTCCTCTGTTGCTCTTTTCTATTTTTCCCTATTTATGGATCGGGAGAGGAGCACCCCAGTCTGATTCCTCCTGGCTGCTGCCCGTGCTTGGACTCTGGCCACAAGATCCACAGCAACTCCTTACAAAACCAGAGGCTGGGAGCACCCTCCAGATGCTGATCGGGAAGTCACAGAGAGGGGGGCACTCCTCCTTCCCTAGGGCTTTCCCAGTGAGGACAACTTCAAGCAGAGAGGCAGTCCTGGGAGAGCATTCAAAAGTCCTCCAACTGGGGACAGTGATTAGAGAACCAGACAGAGAGACAGGGAGGTCCTGGGTTCCAATCTAGCCTCAGACACTTCCTAGCTGGGTGACTCTGGGCAAGTCACTTCACCCCCACTGCCTCACCCTTACTGCTCTTCTGCCTTGGAGCCAGTACAGAGTATTGATGGTAAGGGGTTAAAAAACAAGTCATCCAACCCAGCTATTACCTAGCACAGGCTGCTAGACCTCACGGCAGGCTGATGATACTTCGCCACCTCCAAGCTGGAATACTGACACTGCCTGAGAGTTTACTGAAAAAGCAGTGTGGCGCAAAGGGAAGGGTGCTAGGTTTGAAGTTGGAAGACCTTGGGTCAGATTGAACTTCTGCAGCCTACAGTTGTGTGGTGTTGTGCCAGACCCTTCCCCTCCCTAGACCTCAGTTTCTTCTCCTGTAGAAGGAGGGGGTTGGACTACCTAAGCCCTGAGGATCCTTCCAGCTCTAGATCCAGAAACGCGCTGACCCCTCTAGGCAGTCGATTCCTTTTTTTAAACCCTTACCTTCTCTCTTAAAATCAGTACTAAGAATCAGTTCCAACACAGAAGAGAAATAAGGGCTAGGCCAGCACTGGCGAAGTATTGGCACACGTGCCGGGCCGGCACAAGGGAGCTGCTCCGTTTCCCCTCTTCCTAGTACCTGAGTATATTTTTTGAGTGCCCCGCCCCTTTGTCCAGCTGCCCAAAGCCAGCACTTCCTCCCTCCACTCTCTGGGGTAATGTGGGGGGCTCACAGGCAGTTTGAAGTTGCAGTTTGGGCATGCGAGCTTGAAAATCTTTGCCAACACTGGGCTAGGCTGGCCATTGAGGTTAAATGACTTTCCCAGGGTCACACAGGGTCACACAGTATCTGAGGCCAGATTCGAACCCAGGACCTCTTGTCTCTAGGCCTGGCACTCTTTAGCCACTAAACCACCTAGCCGCTACCGCTGAGTCCTTTTTTTGAGACACTTCTGATTATCTGAACGCTCTTTCCTACACCAAGAAGAAATTGGCTTTCACTTCTACCCCCCACCCTGAGTTCTGGCCTCGGGAACCACATGGAACAAGTCCTTCCCTCTTCTACTGGACAGTCCTCAGAAGAACTGAAAGCTGCTCTCATGTGTCCTCCAGGCAAAGCCCCAACAGACTCCGTTATTCCTCTCCCACCTCCAAATTTAGTGAAATCTTCTGGACTCCTGATAGCAGCTCCTTGAAGGTCAGAGCTGTTTCCTGTTTTTGTACTGGGTCTAGTGCAGATGAAAATACTCATTGGACCACATAGCAAGGCAATAGAGACGGTTAATGGCTGAGGGTAATTGTGGAACCTCAGGCCTGCTAAGACAGAGTGTGCTAGTAAATGTTTAGGGCTTTTTTTAAACCCTTGAACTCCCAGGATGCCCATGTCCAGAATTTTTCCACTGTGTGCCTCATTTCTATTGTTTTTGTTTATTTTTTTAACCCTTAACCCTTCTGCCTTAAAATTAATACTAAGTATCGGTTCCAGAACAGAAGAGCAGTAAGGGCTAAGCAATGGCGGTGGGGGGTGTTAAATGACTTGCTGAGGATCATACACCTAGGAAGGATCTGAGGCCAGATTTAAATCCAGGATCTTCTGTCTCCAGTCCTGGCTCTCTATCCACTGAGCCGCCTAGCTGCCCAGCCAATAGATGTTCACAACCAGCTCTCTGGGAAAAATCTGCACATGACACACTTTTTTTTGGAACCCTCACATTCCGTCTTAGAATCGATACTATGTATTGGTTTCAAGGCAGAAGAGTGGTAAGGGTAGGCAATGGGGGTCAAGTGACTTGCCCAGGGTCCCACAGCTAGGACGTGTCTGAGTACAGATTTGAACCCAGGACCTCCCATCTCTAGGCCTGGCTCTCAATCCATGAGCCACCCAGCTGCCCCTCTGTGTATCTATTTTAAGGCAGAAGAGTGGTAAGGGCTTGGCATGGGGGTTGGGTGACTTCCCCAGGGTCACTCAGCTGGGACATGTCTGAGACCAGATTTGAACTCAGGACCTCCCATCTCTAGGCCCTCCTGGAAAGGGGATCTCGGGAGTGAAGGATTAGTGGCGGGAGAGGTGGGAGGTGGGAGGCTGTCATGTCTCAATCCACTGAGCTACCCAGCTGCCCCCACACTTATATTTAATCTCATTTAAGAACATTTTTTCATCATCTAGTAATGAACAAAACAACAAATCAAGCCCCGATTGTAGTGTTCAAGAGTTTCTAAGGTTTACATTTTCACATAAAAAATGTGGTGATTAGATACAACGAACTTATTTTGTTCCAACAAACCCAGGTTGAAGTCGATCAGCCCATCAACAAACATTTATTAAGGGTGCTGACTAGGTGGCTCAGTGGATAGAGAGCCAGGCCTGGAATCGGGAGGACCTGGGTTCAAACTTGACCTCAGATATTTCTTAGCTGTGTGACCCTGGGCAAGTCACTTAACTTCAGTGGCCTATTCCTTACCACTCCCCTTGGAACCACTTGATTTTAGGATTGAAAGTAAGGGTTAAAAAAAGAAAAAGTGTATGTGGAGGGGCCCAAGGCGTAAACAGGCTAGAAAGACAGGAAGGAAACAGGTTATGAAGGGCTTTGAACGCCAGCGGATTTAATATTTGCTCCTGGAGGCATTAAGGAGTCGCTGGAGTTTAGGGAGTTCAGGATGGCACAGTTGTTGTTTGGTCATCATTTTCCATGATGTGCATAACTTGGATTTTAGGTAGGCAGAGTCCCACGAAGTCTCTCCCCCAGAGCCGTGCAAGTCCAGTGGCAAAGCCAAAGTCCCAACGATGGCCGAAGCTGGCCCCGGGGTGCAGTGGATGACCTTGTGGACCAAGCTCTAAACTCTCCATCATGGCTGCTCTTCCCTTTAGGAAAATCTCTTTGGGAGCTGAATGGAGGGTGGCGGGTTGGAGTGGGGAGAGCTTTGATGCAGGTACACCCACCAGGGGCTCTTCTAGGAACTGGGAGTGAGGCGATCAGAAGGTGGCAGCCGAGGAAGAGAGAACGGGGATGGTGAGCGAGTGAGTCAGGAAGATGGAATTGGCGAGCACTGGCACCCAAGTGGGTATGGGGCCAAGAGAGAGAGAAGGCAAGGATGGCACCTACGCTGGCAGCCTGGGGGGCTCTCCAAAGTGGGGAAGAGTTTGGGAGAAAAGACAATCATCGGGTCAGTTTTAAAGGCCAGGGAGACCCCCTCCTGCCCTTTGTCTCCTTGTTCTTCCAGCTGTACCTGGCAATGGGGGGAGT
>NW_025398369.1:0-3587 GCF_016433145.1 Gracilinanus agilis | reverse complement strand
CGAGCTGTCTCTGACCTAACTTTAATATTGAAATTGAGCCTAGCTTTAACATATTTAATTAAGAAATTATTATTTAGATAAATCCTTTATATCTTCCTTTCCTATTACCATCCCTGCCTTTTCCCTCCCTTACCTATATGTTGTGAAGTTAATAAGGAGAGTAATTAGAGAGGAGTTAAATTTGTGAAGGGCTACCTAATTGGCAGCATTAGTTATAGTTAGTCAGTCATCATTTATTCCCTTTAGATAGCAATAGTACCTAGTAAAAACTGAGTTTAAGGCAGGTCCTTACTCAGACTCCATCTTTGCTTCCCTTCCCCCACCTGAGGTTCCTGAGACAATTGATAGGGCTTTCCTTTGATCCACCTTCATAACAAACATCCTTCAAACAAAATAAACCCTTTTGTGTTTCACTAGCCCTATTAGTGTAATTTGTCTGTTAGTTATCAAGAGGGAAGAAGAGAGAAAGAGACAACACACTCTGGGCTTAGAGGGAAGCTGGGCATTCATCTTGAAGGAAGGTGTTACTTCAAAACAGGTCCCTTCCTGTGAAATTAACTAAAGCCTGTTTGTTAATTTCAGTCTAGTCTATTTCCCTCAGCTTGTGTTTGAGTCTAAGTCCCAGTCTGTAAGCCTGCTGTGTTTGTCTGTTTAGTTTAATTTCTTCTCCCAAAAGATCTCTGTTTCCCTTCTGTGTTATACTCCTGACTTCAGTCCTATTATACCCTGAATCTCCTTTAATCCCAGATTACCCATTTAGCAAGTCTCCAACATCCTCCTTTCAATTTCCCTTATACCATACTTTTCATCAAATTACCCACATTACAGTATACAGGCCAAAAAATAGTTAAAACTCAACATGGAATCCTTGGCTGGTTTAATATTTAAATAGGAATAGGACAAAGCTGTATAATGTTGCCTTATTTGTTTCATTTATAGTCAGAGTACATCATGTGGAATTCCAGCTGGATGAATCAAAAGCCAGAATTAATATTTCTGGGAGAAATATCAACAATTTCCAATATGTAGTTGGTGACACTGATGGCAGAAAGTGAAGAAGAATTAAGAAGTCTCTTCAAGAGGATGTATGAGGAAAGTATGAAAGGTAGCCTGAGTTTAAAAATTAAAAAAAAAAACCACTAAGATATTAGCAACTAGGGCTATTTGTCTTCCTGGCAAATAGAAGGAGAAGAAATGGAAGCAGTGTTAGATTTTATATTTTGGGGCTGAAAGATCACTATAAATGGTACTGTAACCATAAAATAAAAAGATACACCATGGAAGGAAAGCTTTGGAAAATCTGAATAGCAGACTAAAAAGCAGAGACATTATCTAGGCAATAAAAATCTATATGGTAAAAACTATGCTTTTTGTTGTTTTCCAATAGCAATATATAGCTATTAGAGTTGAGCTATAAGGAAATCTGAGTGCTGCAGAACTGATGCTCTAAAATTATGGCACTGGAGAAGAGTTTTGATAATCTCCTTGACAACAAAAGGGATCAAATCAGACAATACTTAAAAAAATTTATATCATACTGTTCCCTGGAAGGTCAAATATTGACAATTAACCTTAAATATTTTGGTCACAGACCAAAGACAAAACTCACTAGAAAAGTCATTCTCTGATTTTGGGAAACACTGAGGACAAAAGAAGGGGATACCAGAGGATGAGATGCATAGTCTCATGAAAGCAACAAATGTATGTAGTAGGAGATAGAAAGGCCTGGCATGTTATGGTCCATGGGGTCATGAAGAGTCAGACATGACTAAATGACTGAACAACAACTCTAGATTATTACTCAATTTTTTCCTATCAAGGAAATTCCTATAAATTAAAATTCATCACCTTAATAATTTAAACACTTTATAGATTTTTAAATAGTGTTGTGGTAAGAATTTATTTAGTTTTTATTACGAACCAGGTTTCACAACAGAGAAAGGGTATGTCCACTTTTACGCTGTTCCCTTTAAGAGGAAGAACCCAAAGAATTTGTAGAGGGCTCTCTAAAAGGCCTGGGATAAAGGAGAGGTAGCTGGAGATTTCTGGGCCTGTCTCTTAGACTTCCACTTGAGAGCAAGTGGCTGAGTCTTTTCTCTGACAGAAAAAGAAGATTTTAATGACTTTAGTTACTGTTTATTTGAGAGCTGAGATACATACTAAAGGGAGAAGTGTTGACTGAGAGCTTTTCCCCTCTTCACCAGAGGGGGGAGCTGAAGAGCAGTTTTTGGGAACTGAGCTGACAATTTGGATTGAAGGGAGACAAACTATGAGAAGACCTGCTTCTTCTCTGAAGAGAGAGAGAAACTCAGCTTCTCTCTCAAGTTTATTATATACTTAAAGTTCATCGTTGGAGCATAGATTAGTAAGACAGAAGTTAATTTTTCTTCAGTTAGTGTAGTTAAGTGTAGTGTCTATCTTGGTAGACAAAGAAGAAGCTCTGTGAAGAACACCTTTGGGGGGTTGTGTAATACAGACAATTTTAGTACTAGGGATTAAAAGTTTTCTTACCTTATTCTTAACTCCTATTCCTACTTCTTATTGCCTTTCCCACCTCAACTAAATAAATTAGAGTTGGATCAAACTGCTTCCTGATGTCCATCTATTTGCCAGTAAATAGTTTAACACCTGACAACTAAAATTACTATAACAGCTAATTGATAATAGATTGGTTATCAATAAGCCAGCTTTAGTTTAGTTATAACAATAGTCAAGTCAGCTTTCTTCATGTAGAAATTATCTCAGTTTTAGAAATAATTTTTAAACTTAATTCATTCTGCATTGAAGAAATTTCAATTTTAAAAATATTGCTTAAACAAGAAATGTTATTTTAGTATTCATTTTCTAGAGAAGTCTTTGTAATAGAACAATAGTATCTTAAAAATTTATGATATATAGATATATAGATATATAATATTCATTTTCATATTTTGGCATAAATGAATAGTAGGTTCTAAAAGAGCTTCTCACTTAATTTTACATAACAAAATCACAAAATCACTATGATAAGGCTATTTGGAATGTGGAATACAACTGTTAATCCCTAGTTATCAAATTCAATCAATTTATATGCCAGTGGTTTTGACCAGACATCTGATGAATTTAAGTGACTTAATTATGACCCAGAGTTTTTGTATTATATAAACTATGATAATAGGATTTCCTGGACAGAAATAATTGCCATGTTAATGTGGGGATAATTTTCATTTCAAATTAAATGTCATTGGCTATAGTATTGAAATGTCTTAAGTTGTAATTTTCTCAGAATAGATGTCCTTCTGTTATTTTTAATGAATAACAGAAAATGTCCTGGTGTTAGAAATAGAATTTGAAAACATCTTGTTTCCTCTTGATTAAAAATTTAGAAGTAATACCTGTTATTTTATTTCTATTTTTTGGGAACCAGTAGCTTATCTTCAGAAACAATCTGATGTAACACATAATATGTTGAATTTGGAATCAGAAGGTACTGGGTTCCTTCCTCAGACACTGAAAAGCTCTATAGAACTCTGGAAGGGTAATTAGGTTTCCTGGTCCTCAGTTTATATATACATACACACACACAGGCATATATATATATATGTATA
>NW_025398368.1:0-6026 GCF_016433145.1 Gracilinanus agilis | reverse complement strand
TATATTATACAAATATATTTATTCAGCACTAACCATTCTACCAACTACCAGTCTTAGGCCTCCAACTCTCAAAACTGGATGTCTACAATCATCATAAACTCATCATGGAATCCATTAACTTTCTTTCTTTATTAGGAATTGAGATGGCTATAATAGTATGTATATAATTTTTAAAGATCTTTTATTTTATCAATTACATGTAATACCAATTTTCCACTTAAGTTTTCTGATGTTCTATTCCTCTCTCCTCTCCTTCTCCCTTCCCAAAGAGGGTAAGTAAGCAATTTGATCTGGGTTATATATGCATCATGCAAAACCTAGCTCCATATTGTTCATTATTGTAAGAGAATGCTCCCATAAAACCAAAGCCCCCCCCCAAAAAAAAACCAAGTAAAGGAAAGTGAAAAATCACATGCTTTGATCTTCATCTGACTCCAGCAGTTCTTTGTCTGGAATTGGATAGGATTCTTTGTCATAGTCCCTCAGAATTGTCCTGGATCACTGTATTGCTGAGAGGGGTTGAGTCTTTCACAGTTGATCATCCCACAATGTTTCTGTTGTTGTGTACAATGTTCTGCCAACTTTTGCTTATTTCACTCTGCAGCAGTTTGTGGAGGTCTTTGCAGATCTTTCTGAAATCATCCAGCTCGTCATTTCTTCTAGCACAATCGCTGAATTTGTTAACTTTCTCCTCAAATTACCCCTCCTCCTAACTTCCCTATTACTATCAGGGCAAACGCCCTGTTCCAAGCATGTATACTCAAGACAAAATTTCTCATTGGCCATGTCTAAACAAAAATACGACTCAATCCAACTCAAGTCTACCATCTTTCCATCAGGAGGTAGGCAGCCATGTTGAATACAACCAACATTTATAAGGGAAAGTTAGGTGGCTCAGTGGATTTAGATCTGGCCTTGGACACTTCCTAGCTGTGTGACCCTGGGCAAGTCACCTAACCCCAGTTGCCTAGAGCCCTTACTGCTCTCTGCCTTGCAATCAATATCTACTGTCAATTCTAAGAAGGAAAGCAAAGGGTTTTTTTTAATGTATCAAGCCACTCCTTTGTGCTAAACACTGTGCAAGTGCTGCTGATAAAAATAAGAAGAAACATAGTCCTTGCCCTCAAGGAGCTTACATTATAATAAGGAAAAACAACACACAAAATGAAACTAAGTAGGGGAGGGCACCAAAAGGTATCTGGTGTGGGGAGCATCTTGTTCTGTGGAGTTCAGACTAACTTGAACTGTAGATACAAAGTGGAGAGTTAATAGAAAGTCGAGGTTCTGCTCTATAGAAGAAAAGTTTGGGGAGGAGTTTAGTTCTCCAATCTCCGGCAGACCTGCAGATGAAAAGTAGAGAGTGAATAACTAGAGAGAAATTAGGCTATCAGACAAAGCAAAGACAAAAAAAGCATAATATAAGAGAGAAGGAAATGATGCAGAGAAAGGAACTACAGTCAACAAACCGATGCCAATATTAAATGCAAATACTCTAAAAGCCTTATTATATAAATTCCTCAGGCAAATATTAGCTGAATTTCAAAAAGACAAAGACAGTAATATAATAACAGGAGACTTTAATATCCTCTCAATTCTACACAAACCTAACAAAGACAAAAAGGAAACTAGAGGATTGAAAAGATTGCTAGAGAAACTAGATCTAAAAGACTTGTGGCATTCTTTAAATGAGAATGCAAAGGGATGTACACATTTCTCAGCACAATACAGAACTTAAATAAACATTGATCATGAATTAGGTCCTTACATCCTTGTCTGAATTTTATATAATGTAACCTCACAAAGACTCAAAGAGAGTACCACATCTTCTTTCTGGCTCTTTCCCTGCCAAATGACAATACATTTCTTTCTAAAACTTAAAAAAAGAAAGAAAAGAATATGCAACAATTTAAATGTCCATGGCTAAGCCATGCCAATATAAAAACTGAACTGAAAGCATTCAAAAGAAACTACTAGACCAGAATCTCATTCTTCTCTTCAGCTGGCATCTTCATACCTCTTTATGTGTTCTGTTAAGAAAGGAGAGAAAAGGGGGCAGCTGGGTAGCTCAGTGGATTGAGAGCCAGGCCTAGAGAGGGAGGTCCTGGGTTCAAATCTGGCCTCAGACACTTCCCGGTTGTGTGACCCTGGGCAAGTCACTTGACCCCCATTGCCCACCCTTACCACTCTTCCACCCAGGAGTCAATGCACAGAAGTTAAGGGTTTAAAAAAAGGGGGGGGGGGGAAGAAAGGAGAGAAAAGTACTGGAAACAGAGAGGTCTTGTCTTATGCCCTCCTCATCCTAGTCTGACATGAAGCCCATGAATATGGTTCTCAGCACTTTGCTTCAGTGTTTTTTCTTTCATTTTAGATGATGGAAATTAGAAGCTATGAATTTGTGAATTTCAAAAGATCAGGAGAGAAAATCACCAACAGATCTGGGAGGATTGTCCATGCTGGGTATGCAGTCAATTGGTCCTGCTTGGAAACTCTTCAGAACCTAACCCAATGTTGGCAGAGAAAAGGACTCATCCAGTCAGTAACAATGCTGCATTTGGAAATAAATTCTGTGGTGCTATAAGAAACTGTATTAAGCCTGAGCCCACTCTCCTCAAGGAGATGGAATAGAATGTACCTCTGAAGTGTAGCGGGGCATATTTGTACTCCTGTTTTTGCTGTATCTTCAAAGTAAGTATTCCTTTTGTAAAAACTAATTCGCTAATCGCTATTACTTGGCTAAATGGAACTAACTTACTACTTATCATTTCTTATGTTTTCTTGTGTTTTTAGCAAAAATGAGGATTGTGTTTTGTCAAATGTGTTTTCTGCATCTACTAACATCACTATCAAATTTTTGTTACTTTGCTATTGATATGTTTTTTTATATTTCCATTTTTCCTAGTATTGAATGAATGGCCTATTCTTGGCATAAATCCAATCTGGTCATACTATTATAATGTTTGCAATATGTCACTGTGACCTTTTTGTTAATATTTTATTAAAATTTTTTCCTCAGTGTTCATCAGGGATATTGATCTATAGTCCTCTTTCTCATTTTGAATCTCCTTGGTTTAGGTATGAACATACAGTTCTTGAAGAACACAGCTCTGTCATAGGAGTTATCTGGTAGGAATCCTTCTCATCCTAATTTTTCAGACAGTTTATATAATATTAGGATTAATTATTCTTTGAATTTTTTATAGAATTCACTTGTAAATTCATCTCGTTCCATGGATTTTTTTTTACTTAGGGGTTCGTTTATAGCTTGTTTGGTTTCTTTTTCTAAGATTGGGCTATTTAAGTTCTCTAGCTCTTGTTCTGTTAATATGTCCATTTAATATTTTTATGAATATTCATCCATTTCATTTTAGTTATCAGTTTTATGGACATATAGCGGGACAAAACAGTTTTCCATGATTTCCTTTCTTTCTTCATTTGTTATGAATTCCCCTTTTCATTTTTGGCACTGGTAATGTGGTTTTCCTTTATTTGTTTTAATCAAAGTAGCTAATGGTTTATTCCCCTCCAAATAACTCTTGTGTTTGTGTATTTATTCAATTGCTTTGTTTTTTGCTTTTAATCTTGTTAATATCTCCTTTGATTTTTAGAATTTCTCTTTTACTGTATAGGTGGAGGTTTTTAATTTGTTCATTTCCTAGTTGTTTTTTACTTGCATGCTCAACTCTTTTATTTATGAAAGTCTTTAGAAATATAAACTCTCCCCAAGGACTATTTTGTCTACTTCTAAACATGTTTGTACATTATCTCATTGTTGTCCTTTTCTTTGGTGAAATTTTATATTATTTCTATGAATATGCTCTTTTATTCACCAATTCTTTTAGATTTGGCTATTTGGTATTTTTACTCCTTTCTTTAATGGGACTTTATTGAATATGATTTTTATGTTATTGTAGTCAATAAAAGATGTATTTGGGAGCAGCTGGGAGGCTCAGTGGATTGAGAACCAAGCCTAGAGACGGGAGGTCCTAGGTTCAAAGCTGGCCTCAGACACTTCCCAGCTGGGTGACCCTGAGAAAGTCACTTGACCCCCATGGCCTACCCTTACCACTCTTCTGCCTTGGAACCAATACAAAGTATCGATTCCAAGACAGAAGGTGAGGGTTTTAAAAAATAAATAAAGGATATATTTAATAATTCTGCTTTTATGCATTTGTTTCTGAGGTTTTATACCCTAATAAAGGTCATTTTCTACAAAGGTGACAAACAGTTGAGAAATATGTATATTACTTTTTATTCCCATTCAATAATCATATATAGCTAACTTTCTAAAATTCTATTAAGGGCCCTAATTCTTTTTAGATTCACATAGGTCTTAAAGAGATCACTTTGAGATCCCCTGTTCTGCTTAATTCCAAGTCCTCAGAACAAGATAACTCTGTACCAGGTACTCTCTGGTCTCCCTTCCCCCTGCTTTCCTGCCTCCTTTTGTGTGCTGTCTCCCTTCCCTTCCATTAGACTACAAACTCCTTGAGGGCAGGGACTGTATTTTATTAATTTTATATTCAGTGCTTAGTGCATTAGCTGGCAAATAGTAGGCACATAATGAATGTTTATTGGAATGGATTATTGTAATTTTACTATCTCTATCTCCATGTGAATTATTTAGTTTTACTTTTATTCATCTAGATGCAATACCATTTGGTGCATATGTTAAGTATGAATATTAATTCACTGCCTATGATATCTTTCAGCATAATGCAGTTTCCCTGTTTATTTTTTAATGCAAGTCTATTTTTGCTGTTACCTTATCTGAGATTATGATTGCCACCATTGTTCTTTTGAGTTCAGCTAAAGCATAATAGATTTTGCTCTAACTCCTTATTATAAATTCAATGAGTCTTTATGTTTCAAGTGTATTTCTTCTCAACATATTCTAATCCATTCTGCTATCCTCTTCCATTTTATGTCTGAACTCATCCCATCTACATCCACAGTTATGATCATGAATTGTATATTAACCATCATTCTATTCTTTCTTCCTCTCTTTCCTCCTGATTTCTCTTTAGGTAGGAGAGGGTGGTAAAAGAAAGGTGTATTCAACACTATGCTCTATGCCTGAGGCCATGTGCTTCCACCCCCACCTGGCCCTCTTTTATTCTCTTTGCCTGGACCCCAATCACAAATTCTCTCTTTCTATCTGTCTCTTTCCCCCTCTTTGTCTCTCCCCTGTGGTGTTACAGTTTTTGCTTATAACTAACTGTCCTTCTCCTTGCCTCCCTTGCCTCCTGTTTCTCTGTTTAGTTGAATAAATGTATGTATACATCAAATTCTTTGTGTGTTTGTCTTTATATGTGTTTTATCCTTCTTTAAGAAGTTCAGAATAAATTAAGGTTCAAGTAACCCTTCTTTTGTTGTTTGCATAGTCCTATAGTAGTGCCATATGCTATAAAAGATAAATCCTCATTCTTCTTCCTCCTTCTTTCCTAGTGCATTCCTTTTTTATTCCATTTCTTTTCTTTTGAGAACACCCAAATATAACAAACTATTTCCAAGCCCTCTGATTTATTTAACTCCCTCTATAACCCTCAATGACATTAGAGATCTGAGGAAACCCTTTTTATCATCTTTCCTGATGCCCCTTTAACTCTCCTGCCTTCCCAATGATGTTCATTTCCAACCCATCCTATATACATATCTTGCCTGCCTGCCCTCTTCCCCATTAGATTGTGAGCTCCTTAATAACAGAAACTGTCTTTTGCCTTTTTGTATCATTAGTGCTTACTTAGTACAGTGCCTAGCACATAGTAGGACCTTAATAAATATTCATTGACCTACAAATGCCATTTGTTTCCCAAACTATGAAATGCAAAGATTAGACTAGATGTTCTCAAAGGGCCCTTCCAGCTCTGACTTCTGAGGATTTTAAAAGGCCTCCTTGGAGAGGAGAGGAAATTTCTGAAGAAAGAAAGAAAGAACTTCCTGATCATGAAAACACTTGTCTTCTTACTAAGAGCTTCTTCAGGGATTCCAAAATCCACTAATGTGTCAGAAATGAGCCTACATAGCAC
>NW_025398367.1:0-9224 GCF_016433145.1 Gracilinanus agilis | reverse complement strand
TATGTATATATATATATATATATAAGATGCATATGTCATTAAACATGAAATCGACAAGCAAATGGGTATATGCTTTTTAATACGAACATTCTATCTTTACTTGAAATCTCCTAGATAAGGGTTATACTTCTTGTGGCCACATTCAGGCAGCTCTAATCACATTTGGCAGGTGACTTCACTGTCACTCATTTGGGGCCATAATAATTAGCCCCCATCTCTCTTCTGATCTTGGACAGCAGATGGCAAAGGGTAATCCAATGGCATGGTATTAAGAAAAAAAACACAACCCTTCCCTAGACCCTGCCATCCTTTGAGTCATTATCTTCTATCTCTCCTTCCTTTCTCAGCCAATTTTCTTGAAAAAGCTGCTGACTGTACGCTCACCACCTCTGGATCCTCTCTTTTCACTCACTCTTCAAGACTATGCAAAAATCTGGCTTCTAACCTTATCACTCAACTGCAATTGCTCTCTCCAGAGTCATCAGTGATCTCTCCCTCTCCTTTTTTTAAGCCCCTACCTTCTACTTTAGAATCCATGGTACATATCCATTCCAAGGACTGGCTCTCAGTCCACTGAGCCATCTGGTTGCTTTCTACCTTCTGTCTTAGAATCAATACTGTGTATCGGTTTTATCACAGAATCGCATTAAGAGCTAGGCAATTAGGGGTAAGTGACTTACCTGGAATCAAACAGCCAGGCAGTGTCTGAGGCCAGATTTGAACCAGGTCCTCCTGTCGCCAGGCCTGACTATCCACGGAACTACCTAACTGTCTCTCGATGATCCCTTTATTGTCTTTTTTTTCTGTCCTTGTCCTTTTTGGCCTCTCTGGAGTATTCGACCCTTCTGACTGCCCTTTCCTAGATATTGTTCCTTATCGGGTTTTATGACACTGTTCTGTTCTGGTTGTCCTCCTACCTGCCTGACTGCTCCTTCTCAGACTTTGTTACTGGCTCTACATATTTATAATGCCATCTTCCTATGTCCCAAGGCTCTATTCTGTGCTTAAGATTCCTCTCTCTGGGGCAGCTGGGTAGCTCAGTGGAGTGAGAGTCAGGCCTAGAGACAGGAGGTCCTAGGTTCAAACCCGGCCTCAGCCACTTCCCAGCTGTGTGACCCTGGGCAAGTCACTTGACCCCCATTGCCCACCCTTACCAATCGTCCACCTATGAGACAATACACTGAAGTACAAGGGTTTTAAAAAAAAATACTAAAAAAAAAAAAAAAAAAGATTCCTCTCTCTACCCTTATGTAGTAAGTTTCTGAGAAAGTATCCAAACCCAGGTCTTCCACACTTTTTGGTCCAGCTATCTATCTACTATGCCATGCTTCCAGTTTTAATTCCCTCATCCTTCATAAACATTTCTTTGGAACAATATTGTAGAAATAAACCACTTGGAAAAAATAAATATTCTGATAAGTGCAATGATCCACGATCATTCCAGTAGACCTATGGTGATCCGAGGTCAACTAGAAGGTCCTGGAATCAGGAAGATTCATCTTCCCTAGTTCAAATCTGACCTTGGGCAGTTCCTAGCTGTACGACCTTGGGCAAGTCACTTACCTCTGCTGACCTCAGTTTCCTCATTTGTCAAAAATGAGCTGGAGAAGGAAATACCAATTAATTACTCCAGTATCTTTGCCAAGAAAACCCCAAATGGGATCATGAAGTCAGATATGACTAAAACAGCTGAATAATATAAAAGATAAGAACTAGAGATGAATTCAAAATAACCAAACTATATGATAAGTTATAGTAATATTCTCTGAGGTCAACAAAAAGGGAGGTTTGTGTGTGTGTGTGTATGTATGTGTTTCGTTATATTATGGGAAAGAGGAAAAATCATAAAAAGAACTTGTGAGCACCATTTAGGGTGGATAAAATGATGTTAATGTAAAATGTTGAATAGTTTGGACTATCAACTCTTTTTTGTTTGTGTGTTTCTATTTTCTCTTCTATGGGGAATGGTCTTAGGAATGGGACAAGTAGAAAATGCTCAGCAGGGAATGGAAACTTATAAGTGAAGGAATGGTTAGATAACATCTGGCTGCATTCAATGGTTTTGGGTTGCCAGATCCAGACAACCTATATCCTGAGTTGTTAAAAGAACTAGCAGATGTGGTTGCTGAGCTCTAAGATAAAAATATCTTAGGGAATAAGAGAGGCATTGCAGAACTAGAGGAGGAGAATTGTCTGGATGTTCTCCCCAATATGGAGAGGAAAATGGAGTCTTAGAGCTATAGGCCAATGAGCTTGACTTGTTGTATTCCTGGCAAAATTCTAGAACATATTATTTAAGGGCTGATCTGTGAACATATAGAAAGAAAAGCAGTGATCATTAAAAGGCAGCATGGGCTGGGAGACAGTGGGGTGGATCAGTGGATTGAGAGCCAGGCCTAGAGGAAGGAGGTCTTGGATTCAAATGTGGACTCAGATAGTTCCTAGCTATGTGACCCTGGGCAAGTCACTTAACTCCCATTGACTAGCCCTTATCTCTCTTCTGCTTTGGAAACAATACATAGTATTGATTCTAAGAAGGTAAGAGTTTAAAAAAAAAGAATTAAAGTATATTTATAGTTCAGTGGTACACTTGAAAGACTTGAGTTCAAATCCAACCTCAGACAAACACTTGCTGTGTGACTTTAGGCAAGTCACTTAAACTTCTGCCTGCCTCAATTTCCTAATGTGTAAAGTGGGTATAATAATTGCACTTATCTCCCAGGGTTGTTGTGAGGAAACAATGAGATGATATTTTAAAAGTGCTCTGCAAACCTTCCAACAGTTCTATAAATGCTAGTTATTATTTCAGAAAAATGCTTGACAGTTTCTTGCTATTCTTTGGACTCTATAGAAAGTGAATTCCAACCTGATTGAATGACTAAGTCCCAAGAGTATCCATTATTAGACTGATGTCACCTTGGAGAGATATTGCTCATGGAAGGCTCCAGGTCTCTGGTCTTCTGTGTTTATAAATGACTTAGAGAAGGCATAGATAGTATGTTTATCAAATCTGGAGAGGACTTGAAGGTAGGAGAGATAATTAATACACTGAATGACAGAAATGGGATATTGCAACAAGCTAGAACAAAAGAGTTGAGATCTAAAAAGACGAAATTGAATGAGAACAAAAATTAAGTTCTATATTTGGATTTTTAAAAATCCATCTTCTGATGGAATACTATTGTGCTGTAAGGAATGATGAACAAGATGATCTCAGAAAGAATTGGAAGGAACCATATGAACTGATGCAGAGTGAAATAAGCAGAACCAGGAGAACATTAAACACAGCAACTGAAACATTGTGGGACGATCAACTATGATAGACTTTGCTACTAACAGCAATACAATGATCCAGGACAATTCTGAGGGACTTACGAAAAAGAATACCTCCAGAGAAAGGACTATTGGAGCCAGAATGCAGGTGAAAAAATATGATTTAATAATTATTTATTTGGGCATATGATTTGGGGTTTTGGTTTTACAAGATTATTCTCTTACAAAAATGAATAAAATGGAAATATATTTTGAGTAAAAATATTTGTATAACCCAGTGAAATTGCTTGTCAGTTCTGGGATGGGTGGGGGAAGAAGGCAGGGAGACAACATGAATCATGTAACTTTGGAAAACTTATATGTAAATTTGTTACTGGAATAAAATAAAGATAAAAAATTTTTTTAAAGTGAAGAAAAAAATCCATCTTTACAAAATGGAGGATGTGTTCATTTCTGAGATGATCTGGTGAGTTTCTTTAAGACAGACATAGTGTACAAAAATGGGGAAGGTGATAGCTTCCCTGGTCAGATGACATCTGAGATAACCATATTCAAATCTGGATTTCATTGTTCAGTTATTTTCAGTGATGACTGGCTCTTTGTGACCTAATTTGGAATTTTCTTGGCAAATATGCTGGAGTTGTTTGCCATTTCCTTCTCCAGATCATTTTTACAGATGAGGAAACTGAGGCAAACATAGTAAAGTGACTTGCCCAGAGTCACACAGCTAGTGAGTGTCTGTGACTGGATTTGAACTCATGATGGTGAGTCTTTCTGACTCTGGAATGGCACTCTATCCACTGTGTCATCTAGCAGTTGTGGATACATTTTAGGAAAGATGTTGACAGGCTAGAATATAGTCCAGTAGTCCAGAAAAGGGAAAGATTTGGAGTACATGTCATAGGAAGATCATTGGAAGGAAATGGGGATGTTTAGTCTAGAGAAGATAAAGCTGAAGGTGGGGCAGGCAAGGTCTTCTCTTGATAGCTGTCTTCAAATATTTGAAGGGCTGTCACATGGAAGAGGGATTAGGCATGTTCTTCTTGGCCCCAGAGGGAAGAATTAGGAACAATGGGTGGAAGTTATAGAGAAGGCAAATTTAGGCTTGAAGTAAAGAAATGCTTCCCACAAAGCTATGCTGTCCAAAAATGGAAATTTAGTCTCTGACTTTCTTTAAGACTCATCTAAAATTCCATCTTTTACTTTCCCAACTCCTCTTAATTTTGGTTATTCTTCTGGTTTTTATTGTTTCTGTTTTAATTTTAGTGACTCTCTGTTAATTATTTCCTATTTATTTTTTATATAGTTTGCTTTATATAGGTCTTTTACATGTGGTCTCTCATTAGATTTTAAGCTCCTGGAGGGCAAGGACTAGCTTTTGTCTCTTTTCGTATCCACAGCATTTAGCGCAGTGCCTGGTACACAGTAGGTAGCATAGTAGATAGAGCTCTAGGTTTGGAGTCAGGAAGACTTGAGTTCAAATCCAACCTCAGACATTCACTAGCTGTGTGACCTTGAGCAAGTCACTTAACTTGGGGCCTCAGTTCCTCATCCACCAAAGGAGCTGGAAAAAGAAATGGCAAACCACTCCAGTATCTTTGCCAAGAAAGCCCCAAAGGTGGTCATGAAGACTGGAACTTGCCTAAGATGACAAACCAAAACAAAAAAAAATGTTTACAGATTGATTGAGGGAGGGAACTAGTGGGTTCTCCTTAAGAGGCAGTTTTTAAATAGAGATTGAATGATCACTTGGGGTTATTATAGAAGGAATTTTAATGCAGGTGTAAGTTCTACTAGTTGCCTCCTGGGATCTCTTCCAATTTGGAGTCTGTCATTTTGTTTATGCAGGCTCAGCTCATAGTAACATTTTTTTGGCTGCTGCATCACAAAGTCTGTGGCTGGAGGCCCTGGGCCCTGGACATTCCTGGCAGTCAACGACATGCATTGGTGATAGCGGTGGCAGGTTAGGACAGCCATCTGTGGCCCAAGAACAGTGGGTAGAGGGGAATGGCCTGGATGTGTATCAAACCCACAGTCTTGGCTTCCATAGTTTGGGTGCTGTCTGGTCAATTAAGCTCTCGTGTTCCATGGAGGAAAGAAAGAAGGGAAGGAAGGAGGGAAGGAAAGAAGAGCAGAAGGTCAGAAGGAGGGAAGGAAGGAAGGAAACCCTCTGTATATCTGCACATGGTGCAAGGAGGAAAGACAGACTCCAGTTGCCCACTCCAGAGCTTACCTATCTCGAGAAACCTGAGACAGGAGCTTGGCAGTGGGTGGGGGCGGGGAGATGCCAAGGATTCCTTTGGTGAAATAAACCAAATGGAATTTGAAAAAATCTAACTGCACCCCCCATCTGAAATTTTAAAAATCAGGTGGTTTGAGGAGAAAATGACTAAGAACAAACTTTGACAAAATCCATTTGGGAGAAGAGTATATGTTTGAGAATAGACAAAGAACTGTGACTTTGGGTAGACAAAGTAGGCAGCCACTCTGGGCAACATAGGAAGACGGGGTGCAACAAGGAACATTTTTTAAAATTTATTTTTATTTTTAAAAATTTTTTCCATGATTCATGTTCTCTCCTTCCCCTCTTCCTTCCCCCCTCCCAGAACTGACAATAATTTCACTGGGTTATACATATATTATCACTCAAAACCTATTTCCATACTATTCATTTTTTTTAATTTTTTAAACCCTTAACTTCTGTGTATTGACTTATAGGTGGAAGATTGGTAAGGGTAGGCAATGGGGGTCAAGTGACTTGCCCAGGGTCACACAGCTGGGAAGTGGCTGAGGCCAGGTTTGAACCTAGGACCTCCTGTCTCTAGGCCTGACTCTCACTCCACTGAGCTACCCACCTGCCCCAGCTTTAAATATTTTTGAACAAACAGAACCTTTCCCATTTTTTTTCTCTTTGGATACAAACTCAATAGTGGTATTGCTGGATCAAAGGGTATACATTCTTTTAAAGCCCTTTGGGCATAATTCCAATTTGCCTTCCAGAATGGTTGGATCAATTCTCAATTCCACCAGCAATGCATTAGTGTCCCAAATGTGCCACATCCACTCCAACATTTATTATTTTCCTTTACTGTCATATTAAAAGAAGGAACACTTTTAAACTTAAACATATATCTTGGAATGCCAAAAATGTCCTCTCTCCACAGCCTGTAGGGATTATTTTATGATCAGTCAAGTCGCTACCTGTGGAACCTAGCACAAGTTACTTCACCTTTGGACCTTAGTTAATCTGTAAAACTAGAGGGTTTGACATATGGCCTTCAGCTCCAAGTCTATGATCCTATAATCCCACATAAGAACCATTCATTACAGTTAATGAAAATGGATGCTCACAGCTTTTTCTGAACAATATCCTCTAGGGGGCACGATTTTCAAACCTTACACAAACACAAACTCCTGTTGCCCAGCTCTAGGAGAGGGTCAAGAATTAGTTTAAAAGGCACATATAAGGCATTCTTATCTCCCCAGACCAAAGTCCAGACCAGAGACTCCAGATCAGAATCATCATTTTAGTCCATACAGTTAACAAAGCATTTATTAAGGATTTTCCATGTCCTAAGTGCTGGGCAGACAAAGAAAGTCCTCTAGGAATTTACATTCTGAAGGAAGAGCTGAGGTAGGGGTCTGTGTGTTTAATACAAGATATAGATATTAAATGGGAAATCATCTCAGAGGGAAGACTCACAGGGGGCCAGGGATGAGGCAGTCGGGGAAGAGACAGAAGGTGGCATTTAAGCTGAATCTTAAAGAAAGCCAGGCAAGGCAGAAAGCAGAAGAGAGAGCATTCTAGGTCCCTGAGGGGGATCGATTGGATGTTGTAAACAAATTACCCCCATCTCATCTTCCTGTCCCTCAGAATGTCCCAGCTCAGACTCAGCCATCCCCTCTGTTCTGGTCCTTACCTCAATTTCTCATGACCTTGAACTTCCCTGATTTGAAATCTATTTTTCTCTTCCTTCCCAACTCCTCAACTCCGTTCTTGCCCCTTCTGCCCACCCAACTCTCCATTTCCCTTCTTGGAGGAATCCTTCCTTATTCCCTCTCCCTGGCCCATAGAGAGAGGTTTATTCCTATACCCTGGTCTATTGGCCCCTTTCTGTGTCCAGGGAGTGTACCCTATCTGCTCTATGACAGAAGCCCACAAGAGATCATGAGGAGTTTAAGATAGAAGTGAAACAATGGATGGTGACATCATAAAATTAGGTTTGTGTTTATTCCTGCCCTTTGAAGAGGCTGCAGAAGCAATGGATAACAGAGAGGTGTCTGCTTTAGGGGACTTGGGATTTCTCTTTGTGACTCCTTCTCTTTTCAGTCCCTGCCCCCTTCTCAGCCTTCCCCTGCTGCTCTCTCCTCCCATCACCCAAAGGAATCTGGGATCTCCCCCACATTCCTTGGCTCTCCTTCTTTTCCATGACTTCCTAACTCTCCCACTATAAACTAACTTCTCCCATCTAGCTCTTGATCTTTTTCTACTTGACCACTAACTACTTCTCTGTCCCTGCCTCCACCCTAACTTTAAAACTACTTTTCACTCCCCTGAAATGGAAAAAAAATCCTCATCCTTTTCCTACTTCCCATCCCAGGGATCGGACATACCAGCCATTCCTGTTTGGGATAGCTGGGGACATGGAGCTTGGACAATAAACTCGGGGGATCTCAAAGCACTTTTCAGATAGGAATCCCATGTACTGTCCTCAGCCCCTTAGTCACTAATGATATCACTTCACAACGGGACCCTATCTTCCCTTCACATCTTAATATAACTTCCTACTTTCTGGGATAGCAAAACGGTTAGAGCAAAAGAGTAAAAAGGGCCAAAGACTGTGGGTTTAGTCTGTCTAGAACAGGTAGCTTTGTTTCCTGGACATGGTCTGCTCTGTGGTCGTTATGTCACATGGAGAACTGGGATCGGTGCCATAATAATAATAGACATTTTGTAGGGTATTTTAAAGTTCCCAAAGCTCTTTACATGCATTTTCTCATTTGAGCCCCACAATGACCCTATAAGGTGAAAGACAGGGCATCATCCTTCTCATAGGCAGGGGAACAAATGAGATATCCTAAGAGTCCTTTTTGGCTATCATGATCTATGGTGGATGATTGGACAGGAGACCTACACACTTGCCTTGGAGCCACTACCCGGTGTAAAGGTGATGCAAGGGAGATGTGCAAAGTATTATTCCCATTTTACAGATGAAAAAATTGAGGCCTAGAGAGCTTAAGTGACTTATTTACCCAGATTCACCTATGTAGTGGGTTTCTGAGACAGTATTCAAATCCAGGTCTTCTTGACTCTCTGGTCATCTGTTCATTATGCCATGCTTCCAATTTGAATTCTCTCATCCTCCATAAACATTTCTTTGCAATGACATTGTAGAAGCAAACAACTTGGGGAAACCCCCACAGCATCCTGATTCATGCAATGATCAACTACCATGCCAGTAGACCTATGGTGATCCATGGGCATTGAGATAGCACAATGGATAGAGCACTGGGCCCGAAGTCAAGAAGACTCCTCATCCTGAGTTCAAATCTGGTCTCAAACAATTAGTAGCTGTGTGACCCTATGAAAGTTCACCCTGTTTGCCTCAGTTTCCTAATCTGTAAAATAAGCTTGATAAGGAAACAGTGAACTACTTCAGTATCTGTCAAGAAAATCCCAAAAAGGGTTATAAAGAGTTGGAAGTGACTGAACCACAACATGGTGATCCATGTTGGTTCCTTCCTGACAGATAAACTCAAGGTGCAGAGTGAGACTTAGCTTTTTGGACTTGGATAATGTAGGGATTTGTCTTGTTTGGCTATGCATTATTGTTACCGAGTTTTTGTTTAAAATTTTTTCAACAAGAGGAGGAAAGTGGGAAGGAGAGAGGGGGTTTGGTTTTTGAGAGAGAAGGAGGGAGAGAGAGAGGGAGAGAGAAAAGAGGAGAGGA